>NC_030423.2:16528902-16668902 GCF_001660625.3 Ictalurus punctatus
GTATGCTGTATTTATGTTTCTGTAAAGCTGCTTTGAGACAATGTCCATTGTTAAAAGCGCTGTACAAATAAAATTTAATTGAATTGAAAACTCTCTGATAAGGAAACACTCTGTTGTAGGGTTCAATATAGAAGCTTTAAGAGTCCTTTAAATGTCTACCCTTATAGTAGTGCAGCAGATTTCTCACAATGAATAGGATTTTTACACATGAAAAGCAAAATATAAAAGGCTGATTGCATTGCTGCCTCTCGACTCCTGGGTCCCTGGTTTAAGCCTGAGCTTGGGTTACTGTCTGTGTGGAGTTCCTGTGCAGGGATCTGCAGAAGGTGGGCTCTGTGGGCTCGAGCCCCTACTCTTTTTCTACATTATTTAAAAGTGCCCCTCTCAACATTAATTAATAAACAATTATATTATGTAAAAAGCATCTGAACTCAAATAAACATGAGTGTGCACAAAACAGCAGCAAATTAATCACAGGAAAGTCTGAGAATTTTATGCAGTTTTATGGAAATCAGAGTGCTGCTGCCAAATGTAAATTCAATTGTGAAATTAAATGTTTAAGTTCTACCGACTTTTACAGTAAGTCACATACAGTAGGTGTGTCACTACATTTGTGGATGGGAAAACTTTAGTTTTTTACTGAATTTATTTCATAAAATTTACATTTTCTTTTAAAGATTCTTTGGATTCATCTCTCCAATAAAAGTTGCCATTTTGTTGTAATTGTTTCTATAAATGAAAATATAAAATAACATTAGGCCATGTTAGTACTGTCATTCTCATATTCATTATTGTGACCACACAGTCTGTTTTACAATGTCTGCCAAGGTGATAATATGTACTTAAATTAAAGTCATTAAAGTAGTTAAAGTAATAAAGTAGTTAAATTAGCTCTTTGGTGATATACAGTTGAGGAAATAAGTATTGAATGCGTCAACATTTTTTTCACTAAATATATTTCCAATGAGGCTATTCACATGAAATTTTCACCAGACATTGGTACTAACTCAAGAAATCCGGAAATATGAAGAATTCACAACATTAAAGTCCATAAATAAAGTTATGTGTAATAAAGTGGAATGACAGGAAAAAAAGAAAAGCAGTTCTCCAAGGCAAGGTAAGGCAGGGAACCAGCTGAGATCATTAAGTAATTATCCCTCCTATCTGTGCAAATTAATATCAGTTGCATTAGTAAATTGATGGTCTATAAAAAGGCTTTTCATTACCAATGTATCACATCAGAAACATCTCATGATGATTAAAAGCAAAGAGCTCTCCCATGACCTTCAGATCCTTATTGTTGCGAAACATTGATGGAATCGGATACAGGCGTATTTGCTGAATCTTCCAGTAAGCACCACTGGGAAGCAACATCACTCCATCATCAACCGGCCACGCACAGAAGCTCCTCGCAAGATTTCTGACCAGGGAGTCAGAAGAATAGTCAGAAGAGTAGCCCAAGAGCCAAGGAAAGTGCTCCAGAAACACTTGGAGGCAGCAGGTGCCCTCGTCACAGAGAAAACAATAGGCAATGCACGCCACTGCTCACACTCACCCCGCAAGACTCCATTACTAATGAAAAGGCACCTCGAAGCTCGTTTAAAGTTTGCTACAACTCATTTGGATAGTCCTATTAAATACTGGGAGAGTGTAGTCTGGTCAGACGAGAGCAAAATTGAACTTTTTGGCTGTCATACTACACATCATGTTTAGAAAAGAAATGGCACTGCATATCACCCTAAAAATACTATACCAACAGTGAAGTTTGGAGGTGGAAGCATCATGGTGTGGGGCTGTTTTTAATCACATGGTACTGCCAGACTTCATATAATTGAAGGAACAATGAATGGAGCCCTTTCCCGAGAGATTCCTGAGAAGAATCTACTGCCATCCACCAGAATGATGAAGATGAGATGTGCATGGACCTTCAATCAGAACAACGATCCAAAACATGCAGCAAAGGAAACTCTCAATTGATTTCAGAGAAAACAATCAGGACGTTAGAATGGCCCAGTCAACCACCTGACTTGAATCCAATTGAACAAGGTTTAAAGACAATATGTTTAGAAGAATGGGACAAAATACCTGAATACTGTGGCCGATTAATTTATTCATACAGTAAACACCTTGAAGCTGTCATTACAAACAAAGGCTTCTCCACTAAGTATTCAATAAATTCCAGTTAGCATGTTCAATACTTTTTTTGCAGTGTCATTCAACTTTATTAACTTAATTTATGGACTTTAAAGTTGTGAATTCTTTATATTTTCGGATTTCTTGAGTTAATACCGATGTCTGGTGAAAATTTCATGTGAATAGCCTCATTGGAAATATATTTACAAAAAAAAATGTTGACTTGTCCAATACTTATTTCCCCCACTGTAGCCTTTTTTGTGATTTTTTTTTATTTTTATACATTTGAGCCCCTGCCACTGAAGAACTGTCTGCATGTCCCTGTTCCTGTGCATGTTCTCCGTCTATCTATGTGGGTTTTCTCTGGGTTGTCTGGTTTTCTCCACCTCCCAAAGTGTGTGTGTGTGTGTGTGTGTGTGTGTGTGTGTGTTTGTATGTGTGTTTGTATGTAACATGTATGTAAGTGGCGTCCTGCAATGAATTGGTGTTCCATCCAGGGTGTATTCCTGCCTTTCGCCCCAGTGTTCCTTGAATAATCCCCGGATCCCCTGTGACCCTAACCAGGATAAAGCCATAACCAGTGCTGTAAGAATGAATGAAATGATGAAAAGACATTTTAGGATTCTGCTCTACTGACTTGTGTGTGATTAAAATTTTTTGGAATTGCTTAGTAGGTTGCATTATGGGTATTATTACCCCCCCCCCCCCCCCCCTACACAAACACACACTTTTTTTTCTTTCTTTCTTTTTTTTAAATAAACTTTTTGGGAAATATTTCTGTAAAATTAGTGAAGCTCCTGTGCTGATGTTACAGGTTAAGCTCGTGCTCTTCAGCAGCGAGGATGCCTCCGTGACGTCATCGCAGTTTTCCAGCCACACGCAGAGGGGGAGCGAGTGTAGGCTATTAAATCCGGGCGGAGTGTGAACATGTGAACACATGAGAAAACTGTGCAGAGAACGCACCGAGCACAGCATCGTCTTCAATCGGTAAGCAGCTCTTAAATAAACAAATGAGGTAATCTTTGTTGCACGTTTTGGCAATTTAGCAAATTGACATGAGTACGCTTGCGATATGCGTTTATTTCTGGATGCAGTTTTGAGTAAAACAGATAATAATAATAAAAACTAAAGATAGTAATAATAATAATAATAATAATAATAATAATAATAATAATAATAAAATCAAAGATATTGCATTTAAGGCGACGTTACTGTTTGCGTATGCATCCACAGTGCAGAAGAACGTAAAAATTCATTGAAATACAAACTGTAATGAATAATTCCTTTTATTTTTGGAATATTTTGCACATAGCAGATTGCAAAATGAAAAACACTTTATTTGCCATGATTTTAAGAGCTGTAGTATAAGTTAGGTTTGGTTAGGATAAGTTCAGGTCAAGTAGATTTTATTGTCATTATAGCATTCTCAAAAAAAGGAAACAGTGGCTATTGTAGCCATCAATAGCTGCAAATTAATGTTGAGAAATAAATCTGTGCAAAATATCAGAATGTAAACATCATATCTGTAAGGATATGAGTGCAATGCAGGTGTAAGGTATGATAGCACTGCAGCAAACTGTAATCAGACTGTAAATATTACTAATAAGCAGAATTACACGTTGTCTTGTGTAGGATGTTGTTTTGGAAAGCAGCGGTCTGGTGAATATGAGGATGAAGCGCCCTCTGCTGCTGTTGCTGCACCTTATGCTGGAGAGTCAGGCGCTGCGTTACTCCAACAGTTACTACTATCAGGACTTATCACCTGATGGCAACGGAAACGGAGAGAGTATGTCTGCTTGTTATTTTACATTATGATACTTGTATCTATTAATAATATTTCAGTTTTTGTTTTTTTTGCAGCTTCCAACTTAAATTAATTATAGAGTGCATCCGGAGAGTATTCACAGCGCTTCACTTTTTCCACATATTGTTATGTTACAGCCTTATTCCAAAATGGATTAAATTCATTATTTTCCTCAAAATTCTACAAACAATACCCCATAATGACAACGCGAAAGAAGTTTGTTTGAAATCTTTGCAAATATATTAAAAATAAAAAACAACAAAAAAGCACATCTGCATAAGTATTCACAGTCTTTGCCATGACACT
The DNA here is from genome assembly GCF_001660625.3 of Ictalurus punctatus. NCBI lineage: Eukaryota > Metazoa > Chordata > Actinopteri > Siluriformes > Ictaluridae > Ictalurus > Ictalurus punctatus. The sequence continues at coordinate 16,533,146 of NC_030423.2, forward strand.
CAAAATTGAGGTCAGGTGCATCGTGTTTCCACAGATCATCCTTGAGATGTTTCTACAACTTGATTGGAGTCCACCTGTGGTAAATTCAGTTGATTGGACATGATTTGGAAAGGCACACACCTGTCTATATAAGGTCCCACAGTTAACAATGCATGTCAGAGCACATACCAAGCCATGAAGTCCAAGGAACTGTCTGTAGACCTCCGAGACAGAATTGTATCGAGGCACAGATCTGGGGAAGGATACAAAAACGTTTCTGCAGCATTGAAGGTTCCAATGAGCACAGTGGCCTCCATCATCCATAAATGGAAGAAGTTTGTAACCACCAGGACTCTTCCTAGGGCTGGCCGCCTGGCCAAACTGAGCAATCGGAGGAGAAGGGCCTTAGTCAGGGAGGTGACCAAAAACCTGATGGTCACTCTGACAGAGCTCCAGCGTGTCTCTGTGGAGAGAGGAGAACCTTCCAGAAGAACAACGATCTCTTCAGCACTTCACCAATCAGGCCTGTATGGTTGAGTGGCCAGACGGAAGCCACTCCTCAGTAAATGTCACATGATAGCCGGCCTGGAGTTTGCCAAAAGGCACCTGAAGGACTCTCAGACCAAGACCAAGACAAAGATTGAACTCTTTGGCCTGAATGGCAAGCGTCATGTCTGGAGGAAACCAGGCACCACTCATCAACTGGCCAATACCATCTCTACAGTGAAGCATGGTGGTGGCAGCATCATGCTGTGGGGATGTTTTTCAGCGGCAGGAGCTGGGAGACTAGTCAGGATTGAGGGAAAGATGAATGCAGCAACGCACAGAGACATCCTTGTTGGAAACCTGCTCCAGAGGTCTCTGGACCTCAGACTGGGGCAAAGGTTCATCTTCCAACAGGACAATGACCCTAAGCACACAGCCAAGATAACGAAGGAGTGCCTACAGGACAACTCTGTGAATGTCTTTGAGTGGCCCAGCCAGAGCCCAGACTTGAACCCGATTGAACATTGGAGAGATCTGAAAATGGCTGTGCACCGATGCTCCCCATCCAACCTGATGGAGCTTGAGAGGTCCTGCAAAGAAGAATATGAGAAACTGCCCAAGCCAAGCTTGTAGCATCATACTCAAAAAGATTTGAAGCTGTAATTGGTGCCAAAGGTGCTTCAACAAAGTATTGAGCAAAGGCTGTGAATACTTATGTAAATGTGCTTTTTTTGTTTTTAATAAATTTTCAAAGATTTCAAACAATCTTCTTTCACATTGTCATTATGGGGTATTGTTTGTAGAATTTTGAGGAAAATAATGAATTTAACCCATTTTGTAATAAGGCTGTAACATAACAAAATGTGGAAAAAGTGAAGCGCTGTGAATACTTTCTGGATGCACTATATTTACTACTTGCAGATATTCACTTTTGTCTTATATAATAGCTTTTTGGACCTTACTAACACTCCCCAACCTTCCCTAGTATACTTCAGTGGTGTGCGTCTTCACGTGGAATCTCCTCAAACTTTGGTGTCTGCTGTACAAGGAGGCAATGTGACTCTTCCATGTGTGTACCGGTATGAGCCGGAGGTCAGTGCACCTCGCAAGACGAGGGTGAAGTGGTTCTGGCAGCCGAACACAGGTGAAACCAAAGAGATGCACGTCATAGTGGCTTTTGGGTCCCGACACAGGAGTTACGGCGACTTCCGGGGTCGCGTGCGTCTGCGCCGGAGTGCTCCAGGCGATGCGTCTCTGGTCATCAACCCGCTGCTGAGCGACGACACTGGGCGCTACCGCTGTGAGATTATAGACGGCCTGGAGGACGAGAGCATCACCGTGGAGCTTCAGTTTCGGGGTGACGTAATCATCTGTAAAACACATTTGGAACATAAACTATGTGGCCATTTTTCTAGGCGTTGGGTATACTTCATTGCATCTGCGCTTATTGACCATTTTTAAGGTGCACCAACCATATAAATCGCTTTGTAGGTATATAGTTACTGATTAGACCATTTGTAGTTATACTTAAAGGAAATGTTCACCCTGAAAGACATTAAATGTATTTATTTCACAAATATTTGTGATTTCCTTAGTGATTTTGGTGCTGTATTTTCTTTATTTCAGAGAGATGTTGGTGGTTCTGGGCTGCACTGATGTCACAGGGCGACATTGTAGTGCAGTTACAATGGTGTACAATATTTTCTCCCTAAATTGGCCTTGGCCAGTTCTCTCACACCGGTCAGCATTCCCCTATCATGCGACAGCTACCAGCTAGGGTGGGTGAAGGCTAATACTTGTTTCCTCCAAGACACATGAAGCCAGCCAACTGTTGTATCAGTGCATCAGGGCAGTGTAACACTCTCAGAGAGTGCTATCCACTCACTTCTGCATACACGAGCTCACAGACACCCACTATTAGCTATTGTTGCTGTGATTGACAGGGAGAGAGTGTGCCATTCTTCCCACCCAGAGCAGGGCCAGTTTTGCTCTTGTTGGACTCCCAGCCACAGTGACATTGTTGGGAACTGAGCTCAAGATCTCCAGATAACAGGGCAAATGCTTTTCTGTTGCACCACTTGGGAGCCACAATAGGAGAACATGTTTAAATGATCTCAAACTTAAGTGATAACAGTAATATTTTAAAAGCACAGAACAAAAGCTACTTTTCTCACTCACCATTTTCCAGTTATGTCATATTAGTGAGAAAGCCACTGTAGAATTAATGGAGACAGCAAACATTGGAGTAAGAATTCCAAAATGCAGCTCTTCGATGCAGTTGCCTTAAGTTAAGTGGAGGCTAGGCTTGAAAGCTAGCAATCTTGGAGATGACAAGCATGATGGCGTTGATTGAGGATGGCGGTATTAGAATGAAAGCTTTGGAACCAGTTGTGTTTGAGCAGAGATTGCAGATGTAAAGATGAGAGAGTTAGACAGACTAAAGGACTAAAGCTGTCCTGTATCCCTCCTTTTAGTTAGAGATGAAGAGAAGGCTAATACCCAGTTCCACCACTTTCATCGAGCAGCAAAAAGTGAAAATAGACCAACATGTTGATGAAAGAATTCCATTATTTAATCTTTTAATTTGATATTTTCCACTAACTATCACACACTGGATATAAATCTGGATATTTATCAATATTCAATACTCAAAGTTGATTTTAGTGACATGGTAGTGAGTGTTGTGGTGGTAAGAGTGTATCAGGAATGTGGTGGTCCATGGTACAAATGGTGGTCCCTTTCCATTTCCATTGATGACAGACTGTGCATAGCAACAGATGGGCTACAATCAGTAATTATATACCTACAATTGCACCTACATGGTAGGTTTAACTGAAAAAATTTTTTGTTGCTCATGGTAGATGTATGTAATGATGTGGCCACTGTGTGTTTTTTATTTGGACTTTGCTGAAGTACTATTTTGTCCCATATTCAAGTGTTTATATCGTAAATTCTAAAGACAATACCTGCTTGTAGTTTTGTGACAGACACTGTTTTAGGACAGTTGATTTGCATTTTGCTACAGATACATCACCTCTCCACAATGTAACTATATATCCATGACTTGAAAATACTGGAAAATTCTGAGCTATCATTTTGTATCAACAAATGTTAGTATGTACCTGTGTAAATGTAATGTTTTTAACATGACCTGAACTCATCTCAGTTTGGTTGCCTCCCACAGGTATAGTGTTCCCATATTACTCTCCCATGGGTCGCTACCAGTTTAACTTCCAGGAAGCCAAAGAGGCATGTGAGGAGCAGGGTGCTTGTCTGGCCACCTTTGAGCAGCTGTTTGCAGCCTGGGAGGAAGAAAAGCTTGATTGGTGCAATGCTGGCTGGCTGGCTGATGGGACAGCACAGTACCCTGTATCAGTGCCTCGAGATGCCTGTGGTGGTACAGACCTGGCACCGGGCGTCAGGAGTTACGGCGTACGCCACAAATCCATCGACCGATTTGATGCATTCTGCTTCACTTCTTCAATCAAAGGTGATCACTTTGCTTTACCTCTTACAACTGTACAAATGGCATTATAATACACACTCACCATTTACTTTATCAGGAACACCTGCACACCTGTTCATGCAATTATACAATCAGCCAGTCATATGTGTTCCACTCCTATCAGCCAAGAACAGGAATCTGAGGCTACGGTGGGCACAGGTTCACTGAAAGTAGACAGTTGAATATTGGTAAAGCATCACCTCAAACCAATCTGACCTCAAAGGTTATTGTGTGCAAAAATGACAGGAGATCAGCAATTCTGGAATACTCAAACTATCCCATCTGGTACCAACAACCACGGTCAAAGTCATAGTGGCCATTTTTTCCCATTTCTTATGCTTGACATGAACATTAACTGAAGCTCTTGACCTGCATGTTTTCATACATTTGCGCTGCTGTTACAATTAAGTGGCCAGTAAGTGTATAAAATTATGTAATATACATTCTTAGAAAAATGGGGTTCATCAAGGGTTCCTTAAGGATTCAGTCAATAATTAAGTGTTCTTAGCTTCTACTTGGAACTTTGTCTGATAAGGAAACACTGTTCATCACCCAATACACATACTAATTATAAACCTTGACTTTAATATTTCTTTTACCTGCAAAAATCATCTGAGCAGTAGACAAGTACTGAGTTTGGAAAAGGATTCTAATAGTAGCTTGAAAAGAAAATGCTGAGAGGATTTCCATACTGTAAAAACACCAACGGGTGTTGTAGAATTCCAAGGGAGCATTTGATTCATTACAGCTGTGACAAAATGACCTGTCTCCACTGTGTTATAAGGGCTGAACCGGAGAGTCAAATGCAGTTCTGATGAAGCCAGCAGATCATGCATACCAAATACACGCTGGCCTTCAATGATTACAGAAATACAACTGGCCTTGGTTTTGATCTCTAAAATTCTCATGAGTCTCAGTCTTCAAAGACAAAAGCATTCTCAGATTGTCTCTAAGGAATTGTCTCTGGTTTGTAGCTCTTCCTGAACTGATTAGTCTAATGTTAACACATCATTAGAGCTTTGACAAGCAATCCATTTTAAAGCTCAGGAGTTGTGTGTTTTGGACATGGTCAATGACAGAATTCACTTTATTACAAATGATGGCTTGACTCTCATGTCTTTGATAGACTACAGCTGCACATTTTTACTATGTAAGGTACACAAATAAGTATATATTTATAATTAATTAATGCTGTCAAAATGATGAAATAATACATGCACTAATCCTTAGCATATAATGGAAATAATGAAGCACAGGCATTAACACACAACTAAATCATATATGAATACCCATAATAATGATAATAGTCAATTATTAACAGATTTCTGTAAATGAGCATTGTGACTTACAGTATTAATAAAAAATCATTTACTTGGGACAATTCACAATTCAAAGCACCACTAAAAAGTTGCCACTTAATTGGCATGGGGTTATTAAAATGGATGTGCTGACAATCTCACTAGAGGTTCAATAAATTCATTCCAGCACACGGTTATTATAATAGTAAGATATAAGGGTATTTGTCCCTTAAAGTTGTGTGCAGAGTTGATGTAAGAACACTATATGCATTATAGACCATATACAGTGAGGGGAAAAAAAGTATTTGATCCCCTGCTGATTTTGTACGTTTGCCCACTGACAAAGAAATGATCATTCTATAATTTTAATGGTAGTTGTATTTGAACAGTGAGAGACAGAATAACAACAAAAAAATCCAGAAAAACGCACGTCAAAAATGTTATAAATTGATTTGCATTTTAATGAGGGAAATAAGTATTTGACCCCTCTGCAAAACATGACTTAGTACTTGGTTTAAAAACCCTTGTTGGTAATCACAGAGGTCAGACGTTTCTTGTAGTTGGCCACCAGGTTTGCACACATCTCAGGAGGGATTTTGTCCCACTCCTCTTTGCAGATCTTCTCCAAATCATTAAGGTTTCGAGGCTGACGTTTGGCAACTCGAACCTTCAGCTCTCTCCACAGATTTTCTATGGGATTTAGGTCTGGAGACTGCCTAGGTCACTCCAGGACCTTAATGTGCTTCTTCTTGAGCCACTCCTTTGTTGCCTTGGCCGTGTGTTTTGGGTCATTGTCATGCTGGAATATCCATCCACGACCCATTTTCAATGCCCTGTCTGAGGGAAGGAGGTTTTCACCCAAGATTTGACAGTACATGGCCCCGTCCATCGTCCCTTCATGCGGTGAAGTTGTCCTGTCCCCTTAGCAGAAAAAAAACCCCAAAGCATAATGTTTTCACCTCCATGTTTGACGGTGAGGATGGTGTTCCAGGGGTCATAGGCAGCATTCCTCCTCCTCCAAACACGGCGAGTTGAGTTGATGCCAAAGAGCTCCATTTTGGTCTCATCTGACCTCAACACTTTCACCCAGTTGTCCTCTGAATCATTCAGATGTTCATTGGCAAACTTCAGACGGGCATGTATATGTGCTTTCTTGAGCAGCGGACCTTGCGGGCGCTGCAGGATTTCAGTCCTTCACGGCGTAGTGTGTTACCAATTGTTTTCTTGGTTACTATGGTCCCAGCTGCCTTGAGATCATTGACAAGATCCTCCCGTGTAGTTCTGGGCTGATTCCTCACTGTTCTCATGATCAATGCAACTCCACGAGGTGAGATCTTGCATGGAGCCCCAGGCCGAGGGAGATTGACAGTTCTTTTGTGCTCCTTCCATTTGCGAATAATCGCACCAACTGTTGTCCCCTTCTCACCAAGCTGCTTGGCAATGGTCTTGTAGCCCATTCCAGACTTGTGTAGGTCTACAATCTTGTCCCTGACATCCTTGGAGAGCTCTTTGGTCTTGGCCATGGTGGAGAGTTTGGAATCTGATTGATTGATTGCTTCTGTGGACAAGTGTCTTTTATACAGGTAACAAACTGATATTAGGAGCACTCCCTTTAACAGTGTGCTCCTAATCTCAGCTCGTTACCTGTATAAAAGACACCTGGGAGCCAGAAATCTTTCTGATTGAGAGGGGGTCAAATACTTTTTTCCCTCATTAAAATGCAAATTAATTTATAACATTTTTGACGTGCGTTTTTCTGGATTTTTTTGTTGTCATTCTGTCTCTCACTGTTCAAATACAACTACCATTAAAATTATAGACTGATCATTTCTTTGTCAGTGGGCAAACGTACAAAATCAGCAGGGGATCAAATACTTTTTTCCCTCACTGTACGCTATATTCAATAAAAACTTGTGTTTTTATACCACAGGTAAAAATGCAACTATATATCGATTTCATTTGAATTTGTACCAGGATAAGTTGAGAATTGAGGGTAATTATTGTAGCCTATAATTTGGTTAACCTACCTTTTTTTCCAGACAGACTCTTCATAATGTAAATGATCTTTATTAATACTGTGAGTTATTGTATTAATTAATAGATTATAGAAAATTTAACAAGACCTTAATACTATTACCTAACTACATACCTAACTTTTATCTAACTATTACCATTATGTAAAGAATATAATGTAATAAAATTATGTAATATATTATAATAAAGGTAGACCTTATAATAAGTTACAATATTACCAACTCACCTCAGAAGTTCTTGAAGTTGCTCCGAATGGCTGTATTTGAAGTTAACAGTGCAACCTTTGCTTTAATGACTGACAAAAAAGGAATTGAATGATTGTTCTGTTCCTGATTTCAGGTGAAGTTTACTTCCTGCAGCACCAGCTCAAGCTGAACTTCTCTGAGGCAGTGGAGGAGTGTGCACAGGATGGTGCTCAGATTGCTAAAGTGGGTCAGCTGTACGCAGCATGGAGGTTTGCAGGGTTAGATCAGTGTGATGCTGGGTGGTTGGCTGATGGCAGTGTGCGTTATCCCATCATCAAACCCAGAGCCAACTGCGGCCCACCTGATCCTGGTGTACGGAGCTTCGGCTTCCTGCCCCAGCATTTAAAATATGGAGTTTACTGTCACAAAGTCAGATGGTAAGATTCTGACACAACTGTGGTCATCAATTTAAAATTCAGTCAACACAAATGTGAATTCTGGCAGATGATATATGGTTTGATGATTCATCTTCTAATTTCTGTAATACAAATGAAGGGTGTCTGAGCTGTTCCTGTGAATCTGCAATCAGTTTAGTTTTGATTAAATGGACTGATTTGGATTCCACTATTACATTTTCTGATTTTATAAACAGGTTCATCAAAAAAAATTAGAATATTGAGGAAAAGTTCTTTTTTTCCGTAATTTAATTCAAAAAGTAGAACTTTCGTGTATTCTAGATTCATTACACATAAAGAGAAATATTTCAAGCCTTTTTTTTTTGTTTTATTCTTGATGATTACGGCATACAGCTCATGGAAATCAAAAATCCAGCATCTCAAAATATTAGAATAAAGAATTTATAATACACAAATGTCAACCTTCTGAAAAGTATGTTAATTTATGCACTCAGTATTTGGTCGAGGCTCCTTTTGCACGAATTAATGCATCAATGTAGCGTGGCATGGAGGCAATCATCCTGTAGCACTGCTGAGGTGTTAAGGAATCCAAGGTTCCTTTGATAGCGGCTTTCAGCTCGTCTGTATTGTTAGGACTGCTGTCTCTCATTGGTTGCTTCTCTATGGGGTTCAGGTCAGGCGAGTTGGCTGGCCAATCAAGCACAGTAATACCATGGTCAGCAAACCAGTTACTAGTAGTTTTGGAACTGTGGGCAGGTGCCAAGTCATGCTGGAAAAGGAAATCAGCATCTTCATAAAGCTTGTCAGCAGATGGAAGCATGAAGTGCTCTAAAATCTCCTGGTAGACACTGCATTGACTCTCGACTTGAGAAAACACAGTGGACCAACACCAGCAGATGACATGGCACTCCAAATCATCACTGACTGTGGAAACTTCACACTGGACTTCAAGCAACTTGGATTCTGTGCCTTTCCACTCTTCCTCCTGCCTCTGGGACCTTGATTTCTAAATTAAATGCAAAATTTACTTTCATCTGAAAAGAGGACTTTGGACCACTGCGCAATGGTCCAGTTCTTTTTAAAGGCCAAGGAAACCTTTGCATGTGTTGAGTTTTTAGCTGATTAGAGCTCTTCTCAGGTCGACATTTCTGTATTAAAAATTCTTTATTCAAATATTTTGAGATACTGGATTTTTGATTTCCATGAGCTGTAAGCCGTAATCATCGAGATTAAAACAAAAAAAGGCTCGAAATATTTCACTTAATGTGTAATGAATCTAGAATATATGAACATTCCACTTTTTGAATTAAATTATGGGGGGAAAAGAACTTTTCCACGATATTCCATTTTTTTTTAGCTGCACCTGTATGTAGAATTAAGCATTAAAGTATCACTCAGGGAATAGGTCTGCAAAAACTGCCCTTGGTAAATTCTCTCACATCAACTAAATCAATGGACATTCATTGTATAATACATACAATGTGTTCTACCATCACATGTACTACAGCCATGTACTATATGTGCATATATAAACTATTTACATTAAATTTCACATACATATAGATGCAACAAAGCAAACTATAATGGAAGTTAACCCCCCCCCCCCCCACACCCCCAAAGTTCTGTGATATATTTTTGCTCAAATGACTGAAAGCTTTGCATATGTAGTATCCTACGTACATATAGTGTTTAATTTCACTAATTGTGTTTATGCCATAGTCCATGCATGTTTACAGTCTATCTTGTTTAAAAACAACAACAACTTGCTGTTGTTTTATTGTCTTATTAACTATCATTTTAGATAATAAATGTTTTTTCCCCTTAAAACCTTTTTATAGTATTGATTGTTAATCATATTTTATTCATTTACTCGTTATATATAACATGGCATGATGGTGTAGTGTGTACCATTCCTACTACACAGCTCCAGGGTGTCTGGCTTGATCCTGAGCTCAGGTTACCCCTTTTATTTTATTTATTTATTTTTTTTATTTTTTTACTGATTTTACCATATTCTCCTTGTGTCTGCGTGGGTTTCTTCAGGGTTTTCTGGTTCCCTCCTGCTGTACAAAAACATGCTGGTAGGTGGATTGGCTACTCTAGGTATGAATGAGTGTGTAACTGTATGTGTGTACATGAGATGAGGTAACCTGAGATGGATTGGCATCCCATTCAAGGTGTATTCCCACCTCACATTTAGAATTCCTGGGGCAGGATTCTACCTCAGCCCTGACTAGGATAAAGCAAAAATGAATGGATGAACCTTACATATATACTCCTGAAAACTGCCATTTGACAAATGGCAAATTGGCAAATATGTTAAACAACTTACTGTTAGATAATATTTCAAAGATTAAAAATTGATTGTTACAACATGAAACTGGTCAACAAAACAGTGCTCTTTTGAAGAAAAAATATTTGGATCATTAGTCCTCACCTATAGAACTATTTCTAACCTACCTGTAATTGATACAATTTTGTGTACATCAAGCTCATCACTAATAACCTAAATGTAACATCTCAGTTTGATGTTTTTTTAGACCTACAGTGTAGACACAGCACTGATCTAAGAGTTAGTAGAAACCCTAGTCATTCACCCATTTTGGTTTAATGCTGCTTTTTATACAGTTGATCACAATATTCTACTCAGTTGGCTTGATATCTTTGGACAAGTGATAGATCCTATTTAAATATGCAGTACCAGAAACTAATTTCCAAGCCCTGTTGATTGTCCCATTCTTGTTTCTCCACTTTTAAACATACACTATACAGTATATACTTCCACTATTACAACCCCAATTCCAAAAAAAAGTTGAGAGAGTATGGTAAATGCAAAAAAAAGAGTCATTTGAAAATTCAATTCACCCAGTGCTATATTGAAAACACATTATTAACACATTATTTGATGTTTAATAATTTATTTGTGAAAGTATTCACTCATTTAAAATCTTGGGACAGTCGACTGTTTACCACTGTGTAACATCACCTTTTCTTTTAATAACACTCATTAAGTGTTTGGGCGCTGAGTGAAGATACCAGTTGGTTAAGTTTTGCAAGCAGAATTTTCCCCATTCATCCATTATAGATTTGTTCAGCTGCGCAACTGTACAGGGCCTTCATTGCTTTATGTTGCGCTTTATAATGCGCCACACATTCTCAGGCGGAGACAGGTCAGGACTGCAGGCAGGCCATGCTAGCACCCGCACTCTCTGCTTACGCAACCATGCGCTTGTAATCTGGGTAGAATGTGGTTTGGCGTTGTCCTGCTCTGGATGGCAGCATATGTTGCTCCAAAATGTGTACATATCTTTCTGCATTAATGGTGCCCTTGCACAGATGTGCAAGTTACCCATGCCATGGGCACTGACACACCCTCATACCATGACAGATGCTGGCTTTTGGACCTGATGCTGATAACAGCTTGGCTGGTCCTTTTCCTCTTTGGCCTGGAGAACACGATGGCTGTTTTTCCAAAAACTATTTTAAATGTTGACCACAAAACATGATTCCACTGTGCTACTGTCCATCTCCAATGAGACTGAGCCCAGAGAAGTGGGCGGCGCTTTTGGACAGTGTTGATGTATGGCTTCTGCTTTGCTTAGTAAAGCCTTAACTTGCATCTGTGGGTGCAGTGGTGAATGGTGTTGCCTGACGAAGGATTACCAAAGTATTCCGGGGTCCATGTCAGGATATCCATTTCAGAATCATGATAGTTTTTAAGACAATCACATCTGTGGGATCTGAGATCATGCGTATTCAGAAATGATTTTCGGCCTTGCCCTTTACGCACCAAGATTTGACCGGATTGCTTGAATCTTTGCATTATATTGTGCGCTGTAGAAGGTGAAATGTCCAAAATCCTACCGATTTGTCTTTGGGGAATGTTGTTCTCAAAGTGTTGGATTATTTGCTGACACATCTATTGACAGATTGACCCATCCTTGCTCTTGAAGGACTAGGCCTTTTTTGGAGGCTCCGTATATTCTATGATTAGACGATTGCCTCACCTCTTTCACATCACCTTCTTATTTCAACTTGTCACATCGTTATTAGTCCTAAATTACCCCGTCCCAACTTTTTTGAGATGTGTTGCATGCATCAATTTCAAAATAAATGTTTATCTTCAAAAAAATATGGTTAGGGTTAGGTAAAACATCAAATACTTTGTCTTTATACGTTTTTTGTTTAAATACAAGTCAAAGTACATTTACAAATCACTCCTCTTTGTTTTTATTAGCATTTTCCATACTGTCCCAACTTTTTCGGAATTGGGGTTGTGTTAACAACTGTGATACCATTTATATTCAATTCAATTCAATTCAATTTTATTTGTATAGCGCTTTTTACAATAGACATTGTCTCAAAGCAGCTTTACAGAAATATCAACATGGTATACAGATATTAAAGGAGTGAATTTATCCCAACTGAGCAAGCCACTGAGTGGCGACGGTGGCAAGGAAAAACTCCCTAAGATGTTTTAAGAGGAAGAAACCTTGAGAGGAACCCGACTCAGAATATGTGGATGACACACAGCTTTTAAATTACTTTAACACCTTGTGCTCATCAGTCTATCGCTCCTTGCTTAGCTACTTATTCATTAACATATGGAAGCTATTATGGACGATCTTGTTATTAAAAATAAATATGCAGTGCTCTCAAGGCTAAATCTCCATTAAGAACCAAGGACTATTTTCAAAAATCACATTACTAATGTCTGCAATATGGACAAGACGGCGCAGGGCCATGGTCCTCGGTCTATGTGGAATTTCTGTGCAAGTTCTTATGTGGGTTTTCTCTGGGTTCTCTGGTTTTCTCCTACCTTCCAAAAACATATGGTACAGATGGTAGATGGACTGGTGACACTAAATTGCTCCTAGGTATGAAAATGTGTGTTTATGGTGCCCTGCAATGGACTGCCATCCCATACAGTGTGTAGTCCTGTCTTATGCCTAGTGTTCCCAATTACTCACAAGTCTGACCAGGATAAAGTGACAACTGCAGATGAACGAACGAGTGAATGTCTACAAAACAGAACATCACCATCACTGCAGTGATGATGATGGTGATGATGAACCTTCAGCAAAGCCTATCAGTAGGAAAGGGGTTTGCTGAATTAATGCAGGTTTTCCAAATATGTAGGTTATTTTATAGAGTGATCAGTAGAGGGCACACTTAACTCTGTGTGAAGAATCTTGGATGAGGGAGATGAAGCTGAGCACACACAGAGAGAGCCTCTGCTGGACCTCATACTCGAGCCATATGCCACCCTGTCTGAGCTGGTTGGCATCTAGAGGACTGTGAGGTATTCTAATGCATTTGGGCAAATATTACTTTTTAAAGATAATTTTTTTCATTCCTCTGACTCATAGATGTCCTATTTTACACCTGCTTTCCCAAGTATCGAAGAGGCGTTTGTTTGTGGGTGATGTTAGAATGAAAAGACAGCAGTGTTGCTAAGCTAGTCATTTTTTCTCTGCTATGCTCTGCATGAAGGTTCATACTGTTACCTATGAAAGACATATTCATGGGCCTGTCTGTTTTTTTCCACTCAGAGATTCCTGGAGATAGGGTCTGTTTACTAAATAAGCTGTTTGTGCAGAAACTGTATAAGGATGAATGTGTCTAAATGAGCTGTAAAATATATCCCTTAATAGTTAATGATACTTATTTAAAAGTGGATTTATATAATCTCTGTTTATAAAGTTGCATTATAACATAATTGAGGTGCTGTTTTTTTAATTTATTATATGATTCTGAAAAAGTAACACAAACCAAAAAGAAAAATTTGAAACAGACATACAACACAGGCCTGGAAACACACATATTTAGTCTCTATTTATTCAGTGGACACAGGTGGCACTCAGATAGCTATGAGCTCAGTGTAAAAGTTGACAGCAAGACAATGGCATATAAAAGTGCAGGCTATTACTCTGTGTGACTAAAATACAAACCAGTGCAATAATCACTGCTTATCTTACAGAGACGGCTCTGGGTTACCCAGCTAAATTTTGGCATGTGAACATGTTAATATTTGTGTGACCATTTTCCATTATCAGAATCGGAATTGTTTTTTGGCAGGCAGTTCTATGCAATTAGCAATCTTCTGTCTCTCTGTAATATAAGCATTGCTTCATAAGGGGACTAGCTTTCCTAAATGAAAAGACAATTAAATGTGCTTCAAGCTTCTAGTGCTTAATAAATAATGTTTTCTTTTCAATTGTTAAATTATATCATGAATTGAAAAATTTCCAGTGAACAGAAACAGAAATGAAATGGATGTTCAAGTCTCACTTGATTTCTGTGATGAAGCTAGGCATCCAAAAAAAGGACAAACAACAAAGACAAAACAAGAAAAAAAAATTGTCCTCCAAATTAATTTGAAATATTTTTGAGTTTATTATATCCAGCTGTAGTCACTGAAGCCTTTTGTCTTTGTATATAAGTGTTACTCTTATGCCCACCCTACAATCACTCACTCTTTCTCTCTTTCACGAAAAAGCAGAGAAAATGATGCAAAACAGGGAAGAATAAAGTGACGAACAATGTCACCAGTTGAGCACAAAGAATTTTTGTTTACAGGGCTTCATTTTTTCCCATCTCCACAAAATATTCAACCTGTAATTGATTAAAAACAATCTAAAATTATCTAAAAGATTTTTTCAAATTTAGTTTTTAAACTTTTCAAATTAGTTTCACTGTAGTTACTAGATAATTCCAAGTAGTTACTGAATAATATGCTCAAACTTGAATAGTTTTTAAAAAAACAAAAAACAAGCTGGGACTTTAGGGGGTTAACTTTGGGTTAAACATAAGATTGTACAAGAAATAAAACTGCTTAATGGTGGGAAGATATTCTTTCCTTGAACTCACTCAGAAAACTCGTTCCTTCCTTTTCCCCAACAGCAAGGCACTGAGTAACACTCAAAAATAAATCAGCCAGGCGGACTACAGAACAGAACGTAATGTGCATCATTGTATAAAGTGGACCCTGTTACCGAGGTTACTGGATTTCTTCTGGGCAAAAAAAAACTTGTGCAGAGATGCTTTTTACTAACAACAGTCCTCTAGATGATTTGAAGTGTGTGCCTTGTGTCCTGTTTAGAGGACCTTTCTTCATGTTCGGCTGCTGACTGAATGCCTCTTGAGGGATCTTTTTTGTAGTCTCTTCCCTGTAGTGCATATTAATGCAAGAAAAATACAATATGATAGTATTGGTTAGTTTTTAGTTGACCCCAAGGACAAGTAGACCAAGCAGGCTAGTTATCAAAAGCCACCAGAAAAAGAAAAGAAACATATTGGCTAATGACATCCATCCATCTTCTATACCGCTTATCCTTTTCAGGGTCACAGGGAGCCTATCCCAGGGAGCATCGGGCACAAGGCGGGGTACACCCTGGACAGGGTGCCAATCCATCACAGGGCACAATCACACACCCATTCATACACTATGGACACTTTAGACATGCCAATCAGCCTACCATGCACGTCTTTGGACTGCTGGAGGAAACCGGAGTACCCGGAGGAAACCTCCGCAGCACGGGGAGAACATGCAAACTCCGCACACAGTGGGAACACAGTGGGAATCGAACCCCCGAAACTGGAGGTGTGAGGCAAACGTGCTAACCACTAAGCCACCGTGCACCCACTAATGATATTCCCAAAACAAAATCCTACCACCTGCTGCACCACACACACACACACACACTGACCTGTACTAGCTGGATTAATTCACCTGCATGGATGACATATAACATTTTCAGAATCATTGACAAAACCAAGCAAAATAACGTGCATCACCAAGCTGTCATATAAATCTCTTACCATGCTGTCAGCTCACGGAAAAAAGGCTAGTTAGAGTCGAATACTATATTTTATGTGTTATGTGAAGCGAAAACCTTACAGCTTATAGCCAGCTTATAGACACTTTCTTAGAAAAGGATCATGACTATGGCTGAGTCGTAATCCTACACAGGAAGTTTGTACTCGGTTGTGTCCGTATTAATGCACTTAACTAGCTAACTACCTCACTATATGTTAATACATTATATTAGCTACCATTTTTAGCCTAGTCATTTGGGTTTCCGAGCAACCAAAACATGGGACTGGGAAACACATTAAAGCTTTCATTTGGCTGGTGGGTTTGCTCATGAATGTATTCACAAAATGTGTTATTTGTCCACTCAAATTCAGTGCTTGTGTCTGGAAACTTTAGACTCACTTTTTACACATTCCACTGTAGGCTCTTTCCACTGGCCGTCTGGCATGCAGCGTATCACAGAATGGCGCCGCTGTGTGAAGCCAGGGTCACACTGGTAGCGGATCATAGAGTTGACTGGGTAGGTGCCCCAGATGTTTCCTAACATCCTGGCATTTTCAACCTCAGGAGGTGTGGAGCATTTGACTGGATGAAGAAATTTGAAGGATTAAAGGCCTAATTCTGCTTGACTGCTTCTACAACAGCCAAAGCTTTCAAAAACATAAAACTATACACTCAGAGTCTTGATATGGCCAACTGGCATAGCCATAGCAATTTCTGACTAGGATTTTGGTTCCACTTAGTATAAGCTTTTCCATGTCCAGTTTTTTTTAACATGATTTGATACATTAGTACATAATAATAACACAAGTCTAGTATAAAACCTACTATCATACTGTGTGAAATTAAATGTCTTCATGAAGTACTTACCAGATTTAATTTTGCATGTGAAGACCAGATGGTGGTTACAAGGCACACTAGTCCATTGGCCAAGCTCATGCCAAGTCATAGCTGCACATTCGTTTGCAGCGTCAAAATAACTATTTGACAGGGTAGGTCTCCAGTTTTCATATTCCTGTAGAAAAGGTGACCAAGGCTAAGTTATGGACTTATAACTTATAGTGCATTTACATTTCACTGTGCATCAGTAAAGTCACAAGTTATAACTGAATTATTAAAGATTTAGACTTCACCAAAGGGCTTTCATCTGTCCAGCGGAACTCATTTTGCTTGTCTCTGTCAGTGAGTCCAATCCACTGGTCATCCCTCATGTGATCTAGGTAGGTTTTAAATTGGATTCATAGTGAGAACTGCAACAATCCACATTTCACAAATTATCTTAACTAATGCAATTCCATACTTACTGTAGACAAATATTTGCTCTTGCTTGGAAGTGATGCTAAGCAGATGTGAATTTAGCTCTCGGCAGTGCTGTTCGGCATTCGTCCAATTCTTTCTTTCTCTGAATTGGATATAGCAGCTGCCCTCAAATTCCAGCCAGCCATCTGCACATCCCTGTGCTGCTAAAATATCATCCAGGTTTGGTCAAATTAGTTAGTGTATATTCTTTGATGCTGAAAATGAGCAGACTAGCAAAATTGTCTTGGATAAAGGCTAGTGGTTGATGCCATGGTGTGGTTATAGCTAGCATGGTCTATGATTTTCATTTTAAACTTCACTCTACCTAAAGATTTAACAATAAGTGACTGATTTTACCTTCAGTAACTGTGGGCTGGTCCATGGTAGTTGGTGTCAGGTGCAATACCAAGGGACTGGATGTAAATGTTAATGTGGATGTACTGGTGGTGTTGATAGCTGACACATCAGTGACATTAACCTCCTCCAAACCTCCAGAGCCACTTATGACATCACCACTGGTCACTCCACTAAATCCAATGCCACTCATGATATCACCACTGGGCACACCATTGAATCCAGAACCACTCATGACATCATCAATCAGTATGCCACTCAATTCAGAGCCACTTGTGATTTCATCACTGTGGAGTCCACTGAATCCGCTAACCTCCGTCTCCCTTCCAACAATTTCTTGCTCTGTTTTAGGATGTGGAAAGGGCATATTGGTCATTAAATTATCAACCAAGTTGATCATATCTCCACTTCCAGATCCAGATGGCAGACCACCAGACCCACTATAATGTCCAGATCCAGACACATCACCTGATCCTGAGTGGTCCCCACTCATGTTTCCAGATTCCATTCCCGAGGCAAAAAATACTGTACTCCCTTCTGCTGCTTCTGGAGAGCTTCCTATGGCAGATCCCTCTGCTGAGAGAATGTCTACACTCTCCTTGAAGATGACAAAGATGCTTGAGCCATCACCACTCCAACCAGACCCAGACACACCCCCACTGGAAATTGTCCTGCCAGACACATCACCACTAGGGAAGTCACTGCTGGAACCTTCAGCACTGGGAACGCCACTGCCAGATTCATCTCCACTCAAGAACCCACTACTGGAACCTTCAGCACTGGGAATGCCACTGCCAGATTCATCTCCACTCGGGAAGCCACTGCTGGAACCTTCAGCACTGGAAAGGCCACTGCCAGTTTCATCTCCACTCGGGAAGCCACTGCTGGAACCTTCAGCACTGGGAAGGCCACTGCCAGATATATTTCCACTGGGTAACCCACTGCCAGATCCATAAACACTTTCTGCCATGGAGAGATAAGAGGAGGAGCTGAACAACATAACATTCGAACGTAGTAACCTGGTACTACATCAGTTTTACTGTGCTGGGATAGAATAGATATTCAGTGTTGATCTATGCCATAGTCTTACATTTTTGTACTAATGTGACCTGCATTTAATACCTCTAATACAGTAAGCATCATATCTGGAGTAAGGATCTGGGAATCCAGTCTGGTTAGGGTTAGCATAAATGGTGTAAATTCCTGTTTTATTTACACCACAGCTGAGAGTTTGAACTGGGTAGCGGACACTGCCATCAGATAACCAGCCTGGGTTGCAGTTATGGAAGCCCTGACTCCAGGCTGCATACAGCTCCCCTGTGGAAGCCAGGGTGGCATTGTGGCTATGGCAGGAATCTGCCGCCTCTTGGAAGGTAAAGTTTGCCAGGGAAGTGACATGGAAGACGTCCCCTTTGAAACAGTGAGAAATGCAACAATAAGTTAACAGGTAGCACTTTAACATCACTGTTCCATAAGTCATAGGTATTTATGCCTATGGAATTAATCAGGAATGAATGCTTAATTCTTCATTAACTACTAAGAACTACTAGTTAATTACTCAGTAAGTATGTTAGGAGGAGTTCACTATTAACTATTAATTAGTAATTACTGAGTTTTAAGCTGTAAATCCTAAGATACCATATGTTAGTTTTTTGCTACTTAAAAGGCAAGTATGTTAATAGAGAATAATTGTTACTCATTGCTACATTACAACCTTGTATATTTGTAGGTTATTGCTGTCTGTTTCTCTCTTTAGGCTTTTACTGGCTAAATAAGCCAACACACCAACAACATGCTCCTCTGAGGAGACCTGTTTCTGTGGACCATAAAAACTCGTATAGACATTTACATTTTAGACACTAAGGTACTGGAATAGGTTATTGTACTGTATATTAGGTAGTAGATTTCACCAAGAATGGTAAGGCTTTACTATTGGGAATTAATACCAATGCGTTCAGTACTTATTATATCAGTATATCATTATATCAGTTATTACTTGTAGTTTGGCAGGAGATATTATAAGTAAGTCTTAGGAATTACTTCTTAAGACTCAGTAATTACTATAAAGTTAATAATTAACTCCTCCTAACAACAACTCACTGAGTAATTAACTAGTAGTTTTTAGTAGGAGTAAGATAATTGTTACTGAAGAACCACTCACTTGTTCTTATTTAATCCCTGCATAGTTACCTTGTAAAATGTTTCCAATTAATAATGCCCAACATATATGCATTTGGCACAATCAAATCTCACAAAAATTAATAAAAATGTTTACTTATTTTATCCCATTTTACTGATGTGAAGCCACATGTTGCATCTGTAGTAACACAGAGCTAACTATTTTATTTTGCATGCATAAGTTTACAGATGCATGATTAGTTTGGGATGCTCTGATAGGTTTGTGATGCTCTCATTGAAAGGGAGAGAGTAATGTCATCCCTCCCACCCAGAGAGCACCACCAATTTTGCTTTCTAGAACTGCCCAAGGATGGATGTTGCATTGTCAGGATATGAAGTCTAAATCTCCTGATGATAGGGCAAACACTTTTCTGTTGTTTTTAAGCAACTTGGCGTTCAAACATCTCCTAAATTAAAGCCGTTTACTTGATGTTGAAAATGTCTAACGTGTACATAGTAAAGATATTAGGTATTATACTCATACCCTGTATTTGGTTGATGTAGCAATACACATCATAACGTTCATGTGTAGGCCTAAGCCCATGAGAGATCACCCCAGAAGCATTTTTTTGATCTCCAGAGCACTCCTCAGGATAGGCATTAGGGTATCTGCCCAGAACACAAGGGGGAAAAAACAGGAATAATTTACTACTACACATAGAACATTATTATCACCACACAACCAACACAATGACTTCTGAGTAGAATACAATTATCTACATTTGTTATTCTTTGACATGTTGGTCTTTTATTGCTAATTTCATAATCAACCTGCATGTTGTTTACTCAAGATTTGTTATTGCTGTTGGATACATGGTGGACGTTGTACAAAAAAAAGTAAAGACCTGACAGACTGGTCCTGGAGCCAGCCAGCATTGCAATGATGCAGGCCAGCCTCATATGCTGCCTGCAACTGCCTTGGTGTGGCCATTTCAGCTCCCTGCCTGTAACAGGTCTGCTGAGCCTCATGAAAGGTGAAAGCGTAGTGCTCTGAACCTGAGTGATAGTGGAACACCACTCCTTTAAATTCTGAAACTTGGAGAGAAAAAAAAAATGTTATTGTGCAGCTGGGTTATTTCAATTTGAAGTTATAATCTGTAGCTAGCTCATAAGCTAAGAGCAAGTTTATAACCCCATTGATGGGACCCAGTTCTGAGTCTGGACTAGAATCATGAGGTGATTCGTGCATTTTAGTTTTTTACATTTCAGCTACTTGTACTCACTTACCAATGCTGATATTATCTCTGGGTACCTCATAGACCAGAACCGGCTGAGCTGCAGCTACAACTACCACATCCTCTGTCACAGTCTCCATTACAGTTGGAGAGAAGGAAGGAGGCAGTACCATGGTGGTAACCCAGGGCTCATGAGTTACAAACTCCCCTCGAACTTCACCCTCAGTGGTGACACTCTCAGGATAGGCGACTGGACTGGAGGTGATGGTGCCCACACTAAACTCAGTGTCTGTGGTCATGTAAATATCAGGTACTTGGGAATGGAAGTCTGTGGTCATGTCAATGTCAGGTACTGGGGATTGGAAGTCTGTGGTCATGTGAATATCAGGTAATGGGGAGCGGGAGTCTGAGGTTGCGCGTAATTCAGGTACTGGAGGGTAAGGACTGGGTACTTTATCTTCTCCTGCACAGTGAGAGACATTCGTCATTTGCAGTGGTGTATTTTCACACATCATAGTATGTCTAGTAATTATAGTATATATTTAGACATTTGCAGTATGTATGTGTATATGTCAGTCCATACAGGTGCAATTTGCAGAGTTCTTTGTACTTTTTTTGCAGAAAACTACTTGAATTGGAGAAATAGTAATTGCACGAAATTGTTTCACACGGTATTTCACAGTGATTTTTGTTGGTAAATTAAAACTTTTAGCTGTACTCATGTTCAATGCACATGAATAGAAGAGGGATTTCGATGAATGCGTGTTGTGATGATGTCACATGACATGTCTTGGCCCAAATTTTTGGAAAATCTGTGGTAATTCAGAAAAATTTCAAGCTCCATCAAATATTGAGTGTTTGCTTAAGGTTGCATTAATTTCTATGATTGCAAAACTGCAAAATCCTGGAGGGACGTTATTACACAATGGCATGTTTGACGGGGCCAATGTACTTACCCTCATAGCAGATAGCATCATAGTGGGAGTCTGGGTGGGGGTAACCTGTCTGGTTTTGAAAACGGTACACAGTCCGTACACCCAGGAGACCCCCTCCACACTGAGGGCGGGCAATGTTGATAGGGTATCTCACACTCCCATCTGCTAACCAGCCAGCATTGCACACATCCATTCCAGCTTTCCAGGCCAAGTACAATTGCCCTGTGGTGGCCAATTGGGCTCCAAGTTTTCCACACTGTTCAGATGCCTCATAAAATGTAAACTTTTTCATTGACATGGAGTAGAAGACTCTGCCTAGGGATCACATGGTTGAAGTTAATTAACACAATTAATGTATTAAGAGGTTTAATAAATATCTAATAAATATCTCTTTATTACCAGACATCTTCTCTGCAAAGCAGTACACATCATAGGTCTCATTATCATCTCTGATTCCATATGTTCGTACACCTGGATACTTTTCCTTGTCTCCATAACAAGGCTCCCTGGGCTCATGAATGGGATACCTGAGAAATATATCAACAGTATACTCCTTATAATAAAGGTGACTTAAAAACAATTATTTGAAAGGATTGCAAAGAACTATTACTGTTAGGTAAAGAACCATTTTTGTTTCACAAAAGAACCACTTGGTTCACAATATTGTAGCAAATTAACTAAAAAATAAGATCTGTTCATATAATGGTAACATACAGAGGGATTTTTTTTCTCTCTTTGGTACCAACAGAAATACTAAAAAAAAAAAAAATGAAATCCAACTGATGAAAAAATATGTTTTCAAAAATGAAATCAATCAATAAATCAGTAAATCAATAACTTAATCAAAAGGTAATTTAAGAAATTGAAAAGGGTTATTTTATGGCATCACTCTGTTTCAGAACTATTTCTGGCAATTTTAAGAGTGTAAACATTAATTAGTTATTAGTGCTTGAGCTTATAACGTTTATTCATTTATTTACTTGCATGTTTATTGAGTGATAGCACTATATTATTTACGGTTTCTTATTTAGGGTAAAACTGCAGACATTCAGCAAACAAAGCCTTTGTAAAAGGAAATGGGCAGACACACAGTACCTGACAGTTCGATCTGAAAGCCAACCTGCATCACACTGGTGAAACCCGTCATCGTAAGCAGCTTGCAGCTGTTCAGGGGTTGCAATAATGGCACTGTTCTGGATGCAGGCTGCCTTTGCCATATCAAAGGTCAGGGTGTAGCGGCTGGTTATGGCCCTGTAGTGGAACACGATGCCTGTGGAAAAGAATGACTGCCACCTTAATATTCCACAGGCTCCAACATTTTAGGAAATACTAAGAGGTCATATAAAACAAGACAAAATAGCCCTTTACACTTTTGAAGAATATATTTTCTTTCATAAACCTTTACCTATGTACATTTTGAATAGAGAAAATATAACTAAAATACCAAAATACTGTAAAGGATGTGTGGTGTTACCATCAGGCTTGGGAATAATTTTACATTTTATATTATATTCTGTGAGATGTCTGGAGAATTACCTTGAACATGCATCTCCACCGAGTCATAGTTGTCCTCAATGCCCTGCATAACCTCACATCGGTATGTCCCAGAATCGCTGGAGCGCAGCTCTGAGATCTCTATGGTGACATCTGTGGGTACTGAGGGATAGTTCACCATGGTCACCCGGTCCAAATAATCTGTCTCAGTGTGCACTATTCCCCCAATCGCCACCAGGATGAGGCTTATTTTGCCTTTGTGGATGTAGCTCCACTTGATGCGTTGTGATAGAGGACCAATGGTAGGGGCTCCAGGGTCATGGATTGCATTGTCCCGGAAATAACAAGGGATGACCATCTTCCCGCCTAACAGGGGGCGCAGCGGCTGCTCCAAGGGGATGCTAACACTAAGTGTACTGTCCTCATCTGGCAAGACAGGTTCACTGACCACTGTTACACATGCAACTACAGTGAAGCATAACATAATTCACAGTTCCTTGTAATAATCCAATAACTGCGTTATGTGTGGTACAGTAAATCGAATGAATGTGAAATTTATTACATCAGAGATGTATAAATATCCACAACAGTGCACAATAATAACTCTTTCTGCCCAAGAAATAACCCAGACCTATAGCAGAATCAATGTCAAAGACAATGAAAACACATAACTCACCATTTATTTGTCCAAACATTACTGCTGCAGATGAGATACTGATGCAGGCACACAGTAGAAGAAAAGCAGTCATGGTTCACCTGTGGGTCAACACAAAAGATGCAACACAACTCTTGAAAAAAGTTATTTATCATGCATGTTAAATATATAAATGAAAGTAAATTTGCGTACTGTAGCTCATGACCACCTAAGAGACAAAAGATTGTCAGCTTGACAGATTGACTTTTAATCATGCTATATGTAAATTTAAAGCAGAAAATTCATTCATTGCTTCCCATGTACGTTAGAAAACATTATCTATTTAGTGATAATGGCTTCACTGTTCAAAACTGACCGCCTGGCTATAGTTCAGTTTTTGCCTGAATAAAACTCTTTTAAATGCACTGAGCAACTTTCCTTTGGCAGGATCCTCACGGAGCTTTCTGTCTCAGACCCCTAATGGTACCCGGAAGAGGCTGGTGTTTCCTGGCAAAGGATCAACAGAATCTAAATCAACTATCACACACTGATGCCAGAGCCCTATCGTAATTTCCTTGTTTTTATCACTTTTTCTTTAACGAATGTTGAATGTCTTTAAAAAGCCATTCAATGTACTCTAACTACAAACTACAGGCTGCCTACGACTAATCCTAACACTGCATGTAACACGTTCCAGCTTATTATTCAGATGTTCAAATTAAAGTGCCTTATTCAGTAACTGATATGAATTAGGTATAAAATACATAGCTGAAATAGTGAGGAATGTACTGTAAGTCTGGACATCTGGACAGGTGAGCTGGACCTTTTACATGTGTCTAAAAGATGTGTGTTTCTTCCTCATGAGGTCTAGCAAAATGTTCTCTAACTAACATGAAAATCCAGGTCAACACCTAACACCTGGCTTTACGAGGAAACCGATTCTCTGAGTTCCACATTCTTTGGGAATTCAGGGCTCACTTTCCCCCTCCGTCAGAGATCATTTGTGATAAACTTCAGTAGACCAGCCAGCTTCCTTACTGACTGGCTAACAGGTGCAGTTTGAAGATGTGAGCAGTTATTGTACTGTCATTAACAGAAATTAGTTGATTATCAAAAAAAAGTATGCTCTTTAAAGAGACAACAGCATTCATAATGCTACTTACTTCAGTAAAAACTGGGGCCAGGCAACAGATGGAAAAATCCAACTAATCAGAAGGGAATTTATCATGCAATGAATACAACAACATTTTTTTTTTTCCTTTTAGTGCATTATGATAAGTCCAAGAGAGCAGACAGCACATGTATTTAATCTGGAGAATGAACTTCAATGTTAGACAGCACAGCCTTGAGATGGCATGAAAAATTCTTGTCCTAGAGCTTGATGATAACAGAGGTATTTCATGTAAATAAATAAATAAATAAATAAATAAATACATTTTAAAAAATACTATTTCTTTAGTAAGGCATTTTATATCATGGAAATCAGATCTCGGCACCATGACTGAATTGGTATGCCTTGCCTTGCTTACTGTACTTGGATTCAGGCTACAAGGTCCTTCTAAGCACCTAGCCAGCAAATATGGCCAGCAATGTGATATATGCTGACTGTGTCAAAATCACACCACTTCTAATGAACAGTCCCACTCACAGTTCAAAAAATGCTACTTCACGTCTAGCTTGTATTTGCAGCTCATTGGTTTGGGGAGGAGCAAGGGGTTGAGCTACTCTACAGTGTCTTCATTCACACTGTGTGGTGTGTTCTTTTCCCATCATGTAAAGACCAATAAGCAGAGGTCTGTTTGAGTATGGGCTGAGTCCTGTGTGATGGCCAAGGTAAACACCTCGCAGTGTTCCAGAGGAGGCCCTCAACCAAAAAAACCACCCCAGGAGACCCACATGCTCGGAACACTGTCAACATTCCCGCATACACACACACACACACACACACACACACACACACACACACACACACACACACACACACACACACACACACACACACACACACACCACAGAGTACACCAGCCAGCTTCAGGACCATTTACAGTGGCATATTGCATTGATCATTATAGAAGTATGTAGTTGGGAAAATCAGCATTTGTTGGTGCCTGTTCATATTTCATTTAAAATTTGCACATACTCTATACACATTTTTAGTTTTTGGTGTAAAGCTTTACAGAGAATACTTTTGTAGAAGTCATTTTCCTGTATCCCAAAGTTGCCTACTATGAATAAAATGTTTAATTCTACACTAAAATTCTACACTAAAATTTTGATCTACAGTGAAATTCTGTATCACTGTATGGTGATTAATGCTGATTTTGAAGTAATTTTGAAGTGCAAAATGCAATATGAATTCAATCCTATATCTGATGGAGGCAAGATAAAGAAGTTGGTTAATTAATCTGACATATTACTTACAATTACTGTCTAATCTGACATATTGCTTACTAGTATTGTCTAATCTGAGCAGTGGTGTGCAGTAAAATCCCCAGAAAATCAACACAAATGGTGTTTATATAAAGTCCACCTAGATACAGTTTAAAACTCTAAAAAGAATTTTGTTGCATGGAGAAACTGAAAAAAAAGAAAGAAAAGAAATCCCAAACAAATACTGTAGCTGTAGCAAATAGTATATAATAATACTTTGTCAAATCTGGTGAAAATGGATCATGTGACATTGATACTACCCTGCAATAATAATCTGCAGATGGTATTTTATTATTGCAGGTAACTAAATATCATATCAATATAAATATTTATATACAATGAATATAAAAATTAAATATTACTTATAATGTTCTGATAAGTAACTAAAAAGTAACTGAGACTATAAATAAATATTTTTAAAAAAATAAAAATATATAAATTAATTAATAAACTATCACATGTCTGTAGGTCAGTTAAATTAAAACAAATAAAATAATATTTTAAATTACGACGATATTCAGTTCAGCTCTATTCACATAGCTCTTCATAGAGATTTATATGCATATGGGGAAAATGACTTTATCAACTTAAACAAATTCAAATAAATGTGCAGATCATACCACAGAAACTCACCAGTTTACTTCTCTCCTCTTAACACGTTCTCTTATTGCAGTGCCTTAGCTCCTTACAATGAGAAGCAGCTTGCTGTCGGTTTGCTGGTCTTTTGGACTGCTCGCCTCCCCGTGTGTGCTGGGAGCAGAAAGAGGTCTTATTCAAATTGGGCACAAGTTTAGCTAAATGACACAGAGGGAGAGAGAGTGAGAGAGAGAGAGAGAGAGAGAGAGAGAGAGAGAGAGAGAATAAAGAAAGGGGGAGTGCTGTTAACTGCTCCTGAATAGTTGTAACGGTTTTTCATCAAGGCTCAGTTTAGATTTCAAATAAATAATTTAGTGGGAGCACAGTTTAGATTTAAATACATCCAATTGGGATATATATAAAAGAAATTAACAAAACCATACGTGTACACACATCCCTAGCACATACACTGTCGATGAACATTTTTTGAGGCTTAGGGTTAGAAGAGCAGAGTTTCTTATATTTTATTACAGTTTTGTCACTGTTAGTGCACCAAACAAAAAAAAAAAGAGTACAAAATGGCAATAAAATATGGAGAAATACTAAACAAATGATCCACAAAAAAACTTAAATAGTAGTATTTAACAATTTCATAACTGGCACTTCATCAAATCTTATAAGTGTTTTATTAAAGGCAGGTGCATTTGCAGGATAAACCAGTTAAGCCTATTGATAAACAATCAACTGTAAAACAAATGTATGTTTTTACAGGTGCTCAACCAAGATCTATGCCTTTTCCAATTTCATCTAGATTCCTATTGTTCCTACTTTTTACATATTGTATACAATATATATTTTAGTTACTAAAGATGCATTATACACTCACTATCCACTTTAACAGGAACACTTGTACACCTGCTCATCTATACAGTTATCCAATCAGCTAATCAGGTGGCAGCAACACAATGCATAAAATCATGCAGATACAGGTCAAGAGCTTCATCTAATGTTCACATCAAACATCAGAAAAGGGAAAAAGTGTGATCTCTGTGAATTTGACTGTGGCATTATTGTTGGTGCCAGATGAGGTGGTTTGGGTATTTCAGAAACTGCTGATCTCCTGGGATTTTCACACACATCAGTCTCTAGGCCAATCCACCTCAAGGTTTGATATATATTGCATACTGAGATGCTTTTCTGCTCACTATGGTTGTAAAGAGTGCTTATTTGAGTTACTATAGACTCCCTGTCAGCTCAATTCGTTCTGGTCAATCTCCTCTGATCTAACTCATCAACAAGGTGTTTTAGCCTGCAGACCCTCCGCACACAAGATATTTTTTGTTTTTCGCACCATTCTGTGTAAACCCTAGAGACTGTTGTGTGTGGAAAATCCCAGGAGATCAGTAGTTTCTGAAATACTCAAACCAGCCCATCTGGCACCAACAACCATGCTATGAGCAAAGTCACAGAGGTCACATTTTTTATTGTATTGTATTATGTATTATGATGCTTACGGTTCTTGCCTTTGCATTTGAAGTATGTATTGCTGTATTACTGTAATGTAATTCTACAGCAATATAACAGACAGGAATACACGGTCATACTTCAAAGGATCATATCATACAATTGACCAACCACTGACTCAGTTATTAATTTGTTAGCTCGTTAAATACCGAAATTAGAACAATTTTCTAAATTGGACATGGTGTACAGATGAAATAGAAGAAAGCAGTGGATAGGCACATAAAACACACTTGAGAAGACTTCTCAACTAAACATTAGTCTACTTCTTATGGGACAGGAATTTTTCACACCAAGCCTGCAATCATCCCCTGACACCATCCCAACTTGCCCACCCCCAAAACTCTGCCCTTCCTGGGAAATCCAGTCATACAAAATTTATGTTAAGTTCTCCCTGTTCTAACATGCAATGTGTCTGAAGAACGCTTTGTTAATTAGCCAACAAGTTGAGTCAGGCCGGAAGAAGCAAGGGAAACACTGGGACATTAGGATTAGGTTTGGGAAACACTGTAACTTCACTGAGATTCTGAAATCAGCACTGACTTTTCTGTACCAGTGTTAGACAGAACTATCATACTGTTATATAATATGCTTGTTCATGTACATGTAAACATCAACTTTACTAACCAACAGTGCATTTTATCAGTGTCAGATAATCAGGACTAGTCAGAGAACCTCAATCTTCAAGTTCATATTAGAATCAATAAGTTCTGACATCCATCATCTAGCAGGTTGCAGCACAGATCTAGCATCAGGAATTTGCCTATAAAAACACTTGATGTAATACACAAACCAGTCTCTGTTGGTTCTGTGCCGAAAGTAAAAATACAGACCTCATATATGGTAAGAAAATGAGCAACTCTGTTATTTTAAACTCAGTCCCATTTGGGAACAAAACCATAACTACACGTTTCTCATTCTATTAAAAACATTATGACATACCATGGCCCGCTTAGTGTTTTTTTTTTTGTTTTTTTTTTTTTTATTCAGATGTATAAAATGTAAGAAATATGGGTCTTTAATCCTTCTTTAAAGTGAAATAACTCATAAAATAACTAAAAGAATAATAAATGACTTAAACAGCGTATAAATACAACTTAAATGTCTAAGAAATCTTTTTTTTGTTTATCTATGAATTGGCAGAAAGTCCTGGCTAAAATCAGGCAGTTAGTAGATGAGGCAGTGCTGAATGCCTTATATGACTGCTCTGTGCCTTAGCCATTTTTCTCATATTGCTCAGTGGCTGTGAAATTAGCAAACGAAAACATTTTCACTTTTTCCTTCTTCTCACTCTTACTTCATACAGGAAATATCTAACAGCCCAGTAGCTTCTGTTCTAATGACTCTGCGTCTCTGTCTGTGTTATTGAAGTAACTAGGTTGTCAAAATAAATATGCTTATACACTTTATACCAAGATGATATTTTAAATATTTGAAAAATAGAAAAGGATTTTGTCATGTCTATAACACAATGTAGTGAACAAGGGCTACAGTCTTCAAATGAGCCGTTTGCTCCATTTCATATGGTAATACTGCATGAACCTGCCTGCTGCTGAGTGAGATCACTATGGACTATTTGTCATGAACCTCATGTGCAAAAAAAAAAAAAAAGAAAAGAAAAAAAAGGGAAAGCAAATTGGATGTAAAAGGTCTGGAAAATTTCTAGTTTCTGTGTCTAGCTGTGTGTGATATCATAATGCTTCGTTGTTTGAAAAATGAGGAGATTGGAAAACTTTATAACCTGTAAGGTCTGACTGTGGGACCTGACTTTACAGCATTATTAATGACAGTGCACTGACCTTGCAAACACATAGAAGGTTTTATGGAGTCAAAAAGGTGACTAGAGCAAAATCTGGCTTTCGTCACCTTGTTTGTAAGTCCTTATTGTATGTGTTCGGGTAAAAGAGTTCATCAGGACCAAGTATAGGGCTCAAGAGAGGCTTAAAAAGCTACAGACAAAGAATGCCTTAAGATCAGCCAGACTGTGCGTAAATACTATTTCTGTTAAAATGTTCACTGTGTGTGTGTGTGTGTGTGTGTGTGTGTGTGTGTGTGTGTGTGTGTGTGTGTGTGTGTGTGTGCGTGAGTGTGTGCGTGTGTGTCGTGCAGTCCCCTTTTGAAGCAAACCTACTGTATGTACCTCATGATTACTCATACTACTCTAATATTGTTAGTAGTGTGAATTATAGGTCAAAATTGTAACATTTCTTCTATTGACTGCTTTGTAAATAGAATTTATGTTTAATCTGTCCTCATACTGATACTTATCCCAACACTTATACTTAGTTGTGTCTCTGTCTGTTCCTCTCACAAATATTTTGTTTTTGCTTTTCTATAGTTAATGGAAACTTTTGGTTTCAAATTGTAATTACATTTGCCTCATAGTTGCAAATAAACCTTAAACATTAAGTCATATTACAAGTAGGAGATTTGGACAAAAAAAAATTTTATATGACTGTTATTGCCCTTACATATGTCAGAGGAAGACAGTGTCTAGGCCAATTCCCAGGTCCAGGTTGGTAACTCTATTTTTTATTAATAGGAACAACTTAGTCATTTAGTAGGTTATAGAAACTGGCTTGGTTGTTTTACCAAAATAGGTCAGTCTACATAACTAACTAGCTAACATTACTGGCACATTTAAAGTTCTTAATT
This sequence comes from Ictalurus punctatus, assembly GCF_001660625.3. NCBI lineage: Eukaryota > Metazoa > Chordata > Actinopteri > Siluriformes > Ictaluridae > Ictalurus > Ictalurus punctatus. Next base: position 16,564,116 of record NC_030423.2, read on the forward strand.
ACACTAGCCTAATGAAAAAGTGAAAAATAGGACAATCCAATGCACATGTAAAGACAGCGTTTAATCATCTAACATGTGAATAAATATAATTGTAATGTAATCTTCCAGCTTATTATTCAATTATTCCCCTTAAAGCATATAACTCAGTAACTACAGTGAAAAGAATAGGAAAAGGAATGTAGGAAATAACATGTAGTTACAAGAGTGAGGGATGTATGTAAGGTGTTATTCATTTAAGAAATAGGGCCAAATTGATGGGTAGTGTCATCATGTACTGTAAATGCAGTGGTCGAGATGTACTCTGTATTCCTGTGTTCTTTTACTTTCAAACATTATATAATCATTTCTTTCTCTATATCTTTCACCAGTGATCCAACTTTTCAGCAGATTCAGGCCAAGTAGTAGCACAGTAAGAAAAGGTCTGGTAACCAGGCTGATTTAGCCACAGACAAAGCTTCCTCTTTTTCAAAGGGCTGCAGTGTCCTCAATCCCATAACACACTGCTGGTGGTATAGCTCTCTGTGCATGCCTTTACTGGTTAGAAATTCTAAATCAAAAGAGAGTTTTAAATGTCTGTCTTAAAAGAAAATAATTTCTGTCGTCAATGAAAATTGAGAGTGAAGCCGTCGGAAAATGCCTCATGCTGAAGTAGTAAAGACTGTTTACAGGGGCCAATCTCTTTCAGGTGGCAAATTTCAAGCTTGTGGAAAACTGCTTATATAATGTTTTTCAAGTCTGAAGGATGTTTGCATATGATATAGAGTAAGCTGGGTTTTGGCTGTCTGTGGCTGAACACAGGAAAAAGCACATGCAGAGTATAGAGCTCTGAAAACCTTTTCCTACAGACCTTATTTATTTGAAATAAACAGTTCTGTTCAAACAGGTAAAATGTGATGAGGGGAGAGCAAAACAAAACAGTGGACACATAAGAAAGAAACTTCTATTTTGACTGGCATCAGTCTCACTTTATTGCAACTAATATCAAACAAGATGGTATCATTAAAAGGCTGACACTGCATTGCTACAGTAATAAATAAGTAAATAAACGGAACAATAATTAAAATAAAGTTTAAAAAAAACCCAATCATTTGTAAGAAATCAATTACTTCACTTCAAAATATCATACTTTATAGTCAAGTTTCATAACTCATAAATACACATAAAACAAGGTTCCTTCAAGCACCTTCTAAGGTTCTATGTAGAACCCTATCACAGGGGTTCCCTTTTCAGAAAGAGTATAGCTTCCTTAGAAAGACAGAAACATTAACCTTCCAAAGAACCCTTGGTGACTTCTTTTTTTTTTTTCTAGTGTATGACCTATATGATATTCATGACATTCAGCTAAAAAAAGAGATTATTATTTTTTGTAGTATAATAGCCAAGGTGCCCAAATGAAAACAATTTGATTACACTCTGCTATTACATTATTGGAATTTCAAATCCAATTTCCCATCCTAAAAACCCATTTTAACACAGTAAATGAGCTGTTTGTTGTATAAAGAGCTGTGATACATACTGCTCTATATATGTGCATCATATTTTTACTGGGTTTCCTTAAGGATGATTTATAGTGTTATGTTGATCCATGTTTAGAGTAGAAACAGCTGAGAATGCACTAAAATAGCCTACATACTGTGTATGGTTTTATGTTGAATTCAGCACTCCTAACTACATTTTGCAACAATGGGAGGTATGTACTGTATGGAAAAATAATTCAATAATTTAGTTGCTTTCAGTACCTCAAACACATTAAACACATTTTCTTCTGCCTGCTCATGTCACTGCTGTGGTGACCAGCAGATGAAAAAGCTGTCCTCATTGACCTTTCGCAGGTAAATCAGCTAGAATCAGACAGCTCTCTTACTCTCTCAAGCCCTCTCTCCTCCACTCATCACTCACCTCCTGAAAAGCACAGAGGTGTAGCACTGCTAAACAGACTCTCTTTGACTTATTTCCCAGCTCTTCTGCTCACTGGGGAATTGACACAGTCCATCAGGGGGAAAATGGTCTTTTACAGTGCTCCATTTAAATGAATAGAGGCTTTATGGAAATGGCGCAGAAGCAGAACCCTGTTACTGTACATGGTCTTGGAGCAAATGCCTTACAGGATATGTTGACGGTGATGGGGGGGTCAACTCTTCAAAATTCATTGGCCTCTTATGTAATTATCATTAGAAGAACATTTGACTTTTCAGTAACAGGAAGGATTATAGGTCGATATATACTTGCAGGAAGACACCTACAGGATAAAGATTCATTCATCTTCATTATTAACCATGTTACTGTGGTCAGCAGTGGATCTGGAGCCTATCCCAGGGATACTGGGCATGAGGTGGGAATACACACTGGGTGGTAGAGGACTGAGATGCAAGGTTGCCAAGGCCATATGATATATCGTGCAAATGGAGCCCTCTGCTGCTCCCTTAGGGCTTTAAGAAAAAGGAAGTACACTTCAGTGAATCCAGCGCTGCCTTAGGCAATTTTACACAATCATATGGGCTGAGAGAGAGAGAGAGAGAGAGAGAGAGAGAGAGAGAGAGAGAGAGAGAGAGAGAGAGAGAGAGAGGTATTGCGTAATATCCGGACTTTGAGTAATACCTACTTTGATGTAACTAACTACTAATCAGACTACTGCTTTGTAAACATTACAAAATACAGAAAATTATACTGATAGAAGGAATTGTGTTTATCATTTCGCATACATTTTTGTGGACGGCTGTTTGAAGTGAACTTACCTTTATCGCCAGTGCTGTAGGTGGCAGTCATTTAGTCTGATAGTGAAAGTCAGTACTCACTCACATGTCTACCTCAAACTAAAGAAGTAGGCTACGTCCGTGAACACACAATACCGTACTAAACCGTATTAGTACTATTTAGTAGGGTAGTGTGCGTTTTTGGTTCTAGTCATAAGTCAGTCCGTGTGTTTTTTCCCCCCTCCTTTCTGAAGTTGGTTGGTTTGCTTTACATTTGCTAACAGACGAGGAACTTGTCGCTGTCATCAAAACAAGCCCCTTTTTCAACAAGTGAGTATATTAGACTCTCGATAACTTCTTGCTGTGCTCCATCTTATTCTTGTCTGTGATGTCCTGGTGACTTTTTGAAGTGGAACTAAAATGATTTCCATAGATCACACAGATTTGTCAATAAAGTTGAGTGGATTTGATTTCTTGTGTCATGAAAATAGTAGATGATAAAGTTGTCATTCTCTATAGGCAAGCAGTTTCCCCACTGTTCATTCGTTATTTCTTAGTTTGTTTAGTATACAGAAATTTTTCACAGTTTTTCCATGAAGCAACTTCCTCTCTGTTTTAGCAGCAGGACAGAAATCGTCCTTGAAGCTGATGTGCAAGCTGTGTTTAATTTTCCCTAAACATGGAAATATTGCTATCTAGAAAGAAAGAGAGAGAAAAACATGGAGGGAAATACGACTTAAATGTTATTTGAGGTTATAATATTAAATCATAATCATATCATCACTGGGCTTCATTCAGATAGAAAGACGACAGAAACTTTGGATGAGTCAAATGGCGCCGTATGCAATATATAGTGCACTAGATAGGGTACGGGAACCATTATTTCACACCCTATGTAGTGCGCTCCCATAGGGAGGAGGAGGTCAGTGGCGATTCGGCCCAGTCCGGACTGTTTAAGGTAGCGTTTTAGAGGCGGGCGGGGGGTAACTGCTGTATACCTGCTCTGTAGTGAGCAGAGTAGCTCATTTATATGCTAGCACGTTTACAAAAGATGGCAGATTTATAATTTGTGGCTAGAGGTGTTACGGTTTGAAGTTTTTCATGGTATGATGACCTAAAAAAAATATAGTTTAAAAAATGTCACGGTTTCACAGACTCACTCTGTTAATCTCTGTTAATCGACCATTTCAAACCACAAGCCAAGCAAAAAAAAATCTTTATATACTGTGTATATATAATCAAAAAGATGACCTCTTGCTTAGAAATATAATTTTGAGAATGACTTTTCCATAAAAGTCAGGAAGCGGTTTATATTTTTGGGGAGACAAAGTCAGACACAAGGGAAGCGAAGCACTGGAATAAGGAACTTGATCAGGCACATAATAATAACTGTGAAACTGAGATGCAATTCTTAATCCAATTTACAATTTAGGCCCTTTGCCCTAGCCAATTTTTGTTTCCTAGGGTCCTCGTGAGCACCCTGACTTCCCTGAGCTCTTGGAATCCAGTCCCTTTACAGCGCCACTACATAATTTGCTAAAATATAGAAAAATTAAGATTTAAATGTAACTATTTTTAGCTGTAAAGCAACTGGTGGTGTCCCCCAGCTTTTGAAAGAACTGTAGCATTTTCTCCAGAAATAATTCATTTCTTTTACTTAAATATAGGCCTTCACTTAACATTGACAAGTAATTGATAATAAATTCAGAGGTCCCACGTTATAAGATGACTTGGTAGATATTTTTATATGACTAGGGATAGTAAGACAGTACCACAGTGCTAAAGGCCTGTTGGAAAAGCAGTAGAAAACAATACAAGCCTTCAGTGTGCTGCAGAGACGACATATTTCCTCAAACAGGACTGCTCAGTGTTTTATTGTCTTTATTAACTTAATCAGATATTTTGTGCTCTATTTTATTTATTTTTTTTTTTAAGTGTTCAAAGGAAGTTCAGTGATGTTTGGTGGATAAATAACCTGAGAGAGGTGAAGGATGCATTTTCAGAATCTGTTTAACTTCCACGATTTCAATGGGAGTACATCACCTCAGTTAAAACATATTGTAAATATGTAAAGTGTTTTTTTGTGGAAATGTGTGTTGATGTTTTTTTTTACTGATGCTACAGTGGTGTGTTTGGTGCAGAACACTATAGTGGTGAAAGGAACATTACAACAATATATGTAGTCAGGGATCATAGTCAGTGTTAGCCAATGAAAGATTTCCAGCGTTAATCAAAGAGTAAATCTGAGTGATGTTTTGTCTTACTATTTGATTACACTATGTTGTGTTAACTGTGCTATGCATTAGTCTGGCTATCTAACTACCTAAGCCCCTTCAAACAAAGCCCATCATTGTCCTTGAACAATATTCACAGTTTAACCAGTGCCTGTTTCATTTTTAACAGCTACCAATGAAACTTATTATTTGTTGTTTCCTAATCCCAAATTACTAATTACCAGTGTTCGTTGTTACTCTCCACTTGTTTTATTGGAGCCGCTGTGTATGATTTCATAGTTGTTGATGCACTGGCAATATTCCTAATGATAATAGGTGTTTTGCAGGATATGATCTCAATGGCCAGGGTGTTTGGCTATGATTGGCAGGTTGCTTTGTGCTCAAGACTATGGCAGCACTATAGTCTATGGCATGCGGTTAAACTGGCTGCTAATCTGCCAGAAAAAGGCTTGCAGGCAAAGCTTGGGATTGTCTAATTTATAAAGATTGGAGAACAATTACATGCTGTCATGGGATTTCTTTTTCCTTAGAAAAAAAGGTGGGTCTATGTAAGGTTGGAAAATTACTGAAAATAACAAACACAATATGTGTTGAGCATGGCATAAATGGCTACTTAGTTACTCTGAGATGTTTGCTTTTGGTTATTATGCAACACTGACCAGGCACTGCCAGCTCAGTAAACTCAGAAAGGGCAGGACTGTTCCGCATGTACACAACAAGAAGGCTATCTTTTGAATTAATTTATTTACTTTTTTTTTATTTTCTAGTTATTCATACTGAGAGTCCATCCATGGCCGAGGTTTTATTTACAATAGGCACTTGTGTATGTTGCATAAACCATTTAAAAACACATTATTCAGTATAGTAGTACAAACGCCACATTATGAAAAGGCCAAGATGTTTCGTCATGATTTAGCAGAGTTAAGTTCTGTATATCAGTAGACACTCTGAAAGATTGGGTGTGTGACAGTTGAGTGAGCACGTAAAATTAAGTCATTTTCCAATGTAAACAGAGGTGTAAGATAGCAGTTCCAGTAATAAAGCCATGTTGATAAGTAATGGGTTGTTGTGAGTTTCACATACTGTTGTAAAAAGCCAGCCTTCACCAATCAGCTCCACATCCTGCAGTCACAGCTATATGCAGCTTTGTTGGAGAGCCCAAGGGAAATCAGTCACATGTGAGTTTTGATGGACACTTTAAATGACTTTGGAAGGTGCTCTGGTTTCTTTATGAATGTTGGTTAGCCTTCCCAGTTTATTTATGACTGGGTTTATTTATGAATCTTTAAGTGTTTTAGTGTTGTAGGGCACTAGCTACCTTAGAACAGCTACTTCTCAGGTTAATATTGCCTGTTATCACCCTACGCAGGGTGATGAGTTATGTTTGGGAACCAGAGCCATTTGAATAATTTGATCTTTTTCCCTCCCCCAATTTGCTTCACAGAGGGTGTTTGAGTTGCACTAGTTTTGGTTGCTTTTCCTAATAGTTTGCTTGTGTTTTTATTTTACTAACTACAAACTAGTGTTTGCGTAATAGCATGCACTATCTCTATGGATGCTGAAACACGATACCGCGTACAGCAGAGTGTCAGCGCATATCTCAGATTATGCATGATGCCTTTTCCAATGTCATCAGCACACTGGTGGACAAGGCACATGACAGTAGAAAGAGGCCTGGTTGTGCTCGGAGACTTGCTGCTAAAACTATTTTGTTGTGTGCAATCAACAGCCTATACTTTTTATTACTAATACTAATCACTTTGGCTCACATTTTATTTTTCCTTTATTGCAGAATGCCACTTTGCACACTATCTGTAATTTACTCACATTTTTCTGAGCACTGAACGGAAAGATGACCCTCGAAAGAGATCAACGATCAGTGCAGAAAACTCTTAAAATCACCTGCTGAGAAGAAACAAAAGTTCCTCTTCTGTACTCTGACTATTTGGACGACAGATCTCATTCCTGATGGTGATTGATGGCACGTGATGGTACAATGGAGCTTGGAGTATTTGGCTGACACGTGCATGGCATGTCAGTGTCGGAAGGACAGGAGGAGGAAGTCCATATAGAGGTTCCCCGTTTCCTGGTAGGTTTTGAGGACCATGTGTGTGAAGAACTGGAGTGTGGAAACATGAACGTTTCAGAACCTTATGATGAAGAGGAGGAGGATGACGATCTGGTAAAGACATTACAGTTACTCAACTTAAGATGTGGTCAGGAGGGAAGTGTAGTTTTTGGTAAGGAAGTAGTATGCAGTATACAACTAGGGATGGGGGATATGACAAATATATCACAATTTATAGAGATATTTCTACATGATAAGTATTACAATATGTAGATTATCTATGAAATTTCCAGCAAAATACTAGTGTTTTATTAAAAAAAAAAAAAAAAAAAAGCTGTGGAAAAGTTTTATTTAATGTCTATAAACATGAATCATTTTACACTGAAAATTAGGGGGGAAATAAAAATCTGTAAAATATAGAATTTAAAATATTTAATACAAAATTTTACTATCCAATCATATTGCTCAGCCCTATATACTACCACTATACTACCAAATCTTTACATTAAGTAGTTATTGAAAATCAATACACATATAAATAGTTGGAGGGGAAAAAATCTTGATAACTTTACCATAGTACAATGAAAGCAGTGACAATATTGTATGCTCGGCTCACTCACTATTCCTTTGTAATTGAGCAAAACTTTTGCAGAACTTGATTTATCATCAAATATTGTGATACTATCTAACGCCATGTTTTCACCATCTGACATCAGGCTTCAGAGCGTCAGATTGTGGTAGGAATCTGCTCCATGATGAAGAAGTCCAACTCCAAGGCTATGACCCAGATCATGGAGCGCCTTTGTAAGTTTGAGTACATCACTGTGGTCATCTTCCTTGAGGACGTCATACTCCATGAACCAGTGGAGAATTGGCCTCTGTGTGACTGCCTCATCTCCTTTCACTCCAAAGGTAGAACACACACACACACTACATTTGAGTACATACCAATTAACATTAATACTTAATTAATAATAATCCTGTTGCTGTAATTCATTGTTGCTATTTTCATTGTTGTGAAGGATTTCCCCTGGACAAAGCAGTGAGTTATGCCAAATTAAGGAACCCTCTTCTCATCAATGATCTCAACATGCAGTATTTCATTCAGGACAGGTAGATCTGTCTAAATCTCCAGAGGCCTAATGGCGTGCTATACATACATTTTGAAATAGCCTTCTGACCGCTGAATGTTGGTGGTTTTAGGAGAGAGGTTTACCGCATTCTAAAGGAGGAGGGCATTGACCTGCCGCGTTATGCTGTATTGAACCGGGACCCTGACAGACCAGAAGGTAAATACAATGCATCCAAAGTACATGAAGATATCTTCACTTTCTGGCTCTCAAATGCATGTGATTTGTGTTTGTTTTCCCACATACATAATGACATATAACACTATGAATATATACCGATCAGCCATTACATTAAAACCACTGACCAGTGAGGTGAATAATGTTATCTCGTTACAATGGCATCTGTCAAGTGATATATTAGTCAGTATGTGAACAGTCAGTTCTCGAAGTTGATGTGTTGGAAGCAGGAAAAATGCGCAAGTTTAAGGATGTGTGCGACTTTAAAAAAAAAAGTGATCATGGGGGCCCAAGGCTCATTAATTAATTAATAATAATAATAATAATAATAATTGTGAGTGTATTTTGTGTGTGTGTGTGTGTGTGTGTGTGTGTGTGTCAGAATGTAACCTGGTAGAAGGAGAGGACCATGTCGAGGTGAATGGGGAAGTGTTTCATAAGCCTTTTGTGGAGAAGCCTGTCTCTGCAGAGGACCACAACGTGTATATCTATTATCCGACTTCAGCCGGGGGAGGCAGCCAGCGGCTTTTCAGGAAGGTGCCGCACTGTCTATCTATCCTCTTTACGTCAGGAGTATTTGGAATGTGTTTGTTTCTATTACCTCTTCCCCAGGGAGAATTCTTTCACTGTGTTATATGTTTTAGATTGGGAGCCGCAGCAGTGTTTATTCCCCTGAGAGCACTGTTCGTAAGACTGGGTCTTACATTTATGAGGAGTTCATGCCTACAGATGGTACAGATGTGAAGGCATGTCTAACTTTATGTATATTTGTTGCTGCTTGTGTGACTAAATAGAAGGTTAAAAAGTTAAGTATTTTTGTCTCTGGTTGCATAAAAGGTGTACACAGTAGGACCTGACTATGCCCATGCAGAAGCTCGTAAGTCCCCTGCCTTGGATGGGAAGGTGGAGAGAGACAGCGAGGGAAAGGAAATTCGATACCCAGTAATGCTAACTGCCATGGAGAAACTTGTGGCTCGCAAAGTGTGTATGGCATTCAAGGTATGTTGTTGTATACCAACACTATTTTATGTCCACCATGGAAGTTTGGAGTCGAGTGACACTGATATCTGCTCACCGCAGCAAACCGTATGCGGTTTTGACCTCCTCCGAGCAAATGGCCACTCCTTTGTTTGTGATGTAAATGGATTTAGCTTTGTAAAGAACTCCATGAAATACTATGATGACTGTGCCAAAGTCCTGGGGTAGGTGAGGCTTTTTTTTTAATCAGATGTTGTATATGATTTGTTTATTTATTTATCACATATTAGGGCTGCACAATTAATCGACTATCGATCGCAATTACGATTTTGACTGCCCACGATTAAATGAACATGATCGATAGAAAACTCCACTACAGATCAAATCAAGCGCTTCCTAAATTTGCAGCCAATCACCATAGAGTGGCGCAGGGATGCCGTCATTTTGTAATGCCAAAACCCAGAAACGTGTTTAGCATTTTAGCACTCGAGCTGCCAGTTTCGCTGCAAGCTCCAGCACTTGCGCGAGGGAAGATCATGACACTAACATGATGCTAAATGACACTACAGAGGTTGTCAGGGACATTAAACATCATCATGCCGAACAGGAAAAAACTTTGCAGATAAACTCAGGGCTCTACAGTGCAACCATTTCACTCACGTTTGCAACTATGAATAAATATTTATTCGCACCGGTGCGAGTGACCTGTTCGGAGTTGTATAATATTATCGGAATAAAAAACTACAGGAAGTCCAAAATGCATCTACACTGCGCAACAGTTACTTTCACACTGCTTTTCATCACCTCAGTCAACCGAACAAATGTTTAAATACTGCAGAGAAGCCATTATGATGACGAGTAACACTGCACATCATCTGCTTCTCTCAACTTCCCGATCTCACAAACTGCCATCTTTTATTGATCCCGCAAAATGACCTGAACTTTCACCTGCTCATGTAGACCCATACTATGTTTATTGTATTTGTTTACAGGTTGGAACATGTTAACAGTTGTTTTTTGCATACAGTCTGTAAAATTAACTGAAAATATTAAATTTAGTTTATCACAAAGTAAATTAATTAGTCATGGCTTCATGGCTCACACTATGTTCCTAAATTCTGTCATAATTTACAAGCTCAAGTTTTCTCATGCCTACTTGTGCGTTATATTGTTGGTACCATTAATGTACATCTCAAAAAAAAACAAAACCCTCAACTTCAACTGTGCTCCTAAATTTTTGTAATTATTATTAAAGAAATTGTCTTGCATTATGTTGTCACTAAAATCAATGAATAATCGTGATAAATAATCGATAATAAACAATCATTTTGGCCATAATCGTGCAGCCCTATCACATATTAACTTTCACCACATCTCATCTTAACATCATGTTAAATTTTATTATGCTTGAATACAATTTTAATGTACTGGTGTCACACTGAAATCCCTCCCACAGGAACATGGTGATGCGGGAACTGGCTCCTCAGTTCCACATCCCCTGGTCCATCCCCATGGAAGCAGAGGACATCCCTATAGTCCCTACTACCTCAGGAACCATGTATGTACTATTCAGTACATTTATCCATTTTATCTTGCGTCTCCTGTGTGTTAGTAAAACCACGTTCGTGAAGACACTGTTGAGTTCTTGAATCCAAAGAAGTGGTTGACTAATTTTCTTTAAAAGCAGCGTTGACTGTAGCAAATCAAAAGTTTATATAGATCACTCATTGTAACACGTTATTGTTTCTATAGTGACCTCTAATCCACAGGGATTTGTGTAGCCACTGATCCACATAATCAAAGTCTAATAATAAACAGATTAGAAAATGTGTTATTTAACAAAGAAAAACATATCATTGTTGACATTTGTGGAGGAGTTTTGGGTGTCAGCACTTTGTAGTAGTCAGTAAGTTTACACATTCCGCAATATTAATTGTAACTATTAAATGATGCTCTGTTGTTGATTATTTTACTATAATAGCATACACTGTCCTGTTCTTTTCTTGGCTAGAAATTTGATAATGTGTTGTAGTTAGAATTTAGCATCATATTTTCTCCTAAACAGAGCAAGCTTGAACCTGAAAAATCTTGCTGAAGGAAAAAAAACGTGCATAAAAGTTGTTTTGCCCATAACTGAAATTCTACCCAAATTGTACTTACTGCATGTTGCAGTATTGGGCATGTTAGTCACACAAGTGCACATTATAAATGCCAAACAGTAAAATTCTTATATCCATCCTTTTGGTCTCTTCCAGGATGGAGCTCCGTTGTGTGATCGCTGTGATCCGCCATGGAGATCGCACACCCAAACAGAAGATGAAGATGGAAGTGAGGAATGCTTTGTAAGTTCCATTTGTGCATCTCATGTCATAACTGAGCTGTCCACTATGGTATTATGTACCTAAAGTATGCACCTTTCTCTCAGGTTCTTTGATCTGTTTGAAGAATATGGTGGTTACAAGACAGGCAAACTCAAACTAAAGACACCAAAACAGCTCCAGGTGGGTATAAAATGTTAAACAAAGAGGGCTGGAAAGTAGAGTGACTGTTCTGGATCTAACATAATCACTGACATTGTATGCAAATAGCTTGATTTTTCTAGACATAAAAATTGAGAGGATCATGGATAATAGCAAACACCCCCTCCATGCCATACTGGCCAAACAGTGGAGCTTCTTTTCCAGTAGGTTACGGCACCTTCACTGTAATAAAAAAGGGTACAAGAACTCATTCTTGCCCACTGCTATCCGACTCTACATTGAGTCAACAGAGAAGTTGAGGAGTTATGTGGACTTTGAAGACAATGGACATGTCTACTGATTTTGCATACCCAATTACTACACTGCATATTGCACAACAGTTTTTGCATAGGGTCATTGCACATTCTTACACACGCACTGCCACTTTACTTATGACTTTACCTATGATTACTGTACATTTTTATACACAGATTACCACAACTGCTCATCACACATGTCTAATGTCCAGTTTTAAGCCTTCCAACCTGTAATATATTTCGTACAGTTAATCTGTATAGGAATCTTGGTCTGTAAATTATTTGGAGAGCTATTTATATGTATATTTTTTATCTCTCTTATTTGTGGTATATTGTGAGTTTATTGTGTGTTTTTAAAGTCTTGTGAACTGTTAGGTCTTACTCCTCCCTGTTGTCCTTTGTTGTGACACCAAATTTCCCCTTGGGGATCAATAATATACTCCCTATCTATCTATCTATCTATCTTTCTACTGTATCTATAAAGAAAGATGCTTATAGCCTTCGAAAACCAACCCAAGTGTGACAAGAAATACTGTGTATATAAACTAAGTACGTTCCTACTACTTTAATGTTGAATACCTAATATCCATTCAGGTTTCCATGTATACATATTTTGTATAATTCTTTAAAAAAAAAATTGAGCACTGCCCAATTTAATCCATCAACTCTCCAGATTATCGTCAAAATATTGCCTGCATATTTAAGTCTGAGACATTGAGCTGTATCCTTCGGATCACCTTTACATGGCCTCTGGAATGTTACATGTGACTGTTGGGTTCAATCACAGCATGTAATATTAATGCAAACATAGCTGAGGTGGCTTGGTGGGGCCTTGCTGCTCCAGGGTTCCTGCTTCAACACTGGGCTCAGGTTACTGTGTGTATGGTATGTAGGTGGATTGGCCATGCTAATAATTGCCCCTCTAAATGAGTGCTGGAATGTGTGTGTGTGTGCATGGCATCGGGTTCCATGATGCTATAATGGTGAATAATTATGAATTGCTCCAAATGCTGAACCGTGAAAGGGTTGTTTCTAAATTACTCTGTATGGTCATACTTTCAGGCTATGGTGAAAACCCATAATTGAAACTATCTTTGATTTGTGTCATTAGGAGGTGCTGGACATTGCCCGTCAGCTGCTAGCTGAATTGGGGCAGCACAATGACTGTGAGATTGAGGAGAAGAAATCTAAACTGGAACAGCTAAAGACTGTGCTGGAGATGTAAGTACACTATAAGTGAGCACTTAAGGCAAAGAGATTGATAGTAGCAGTGCATACCAAACCTATCACATGGCACTGAGCTGCTGCATATTTTCAGTAACACATCCCAGTGACTTCAACCCTATTTTACAATTCTTCTCCTCCCTGGTCAGTATCTTTTCAACTGCCATGTCTCAACTATGTTACATTTACCATTTTCTATTTCCATATGTGTGGTGGTCTGGGAAACCCCATTAGCTGTTGTGACAGTTGAATTCTGACAAACAATTTAAAAAAAAAGAAAAAAAAGATGAAAAGTCAGGTTTTAGCTAAATTGTTTTTTTTTTGCCCCTATAATGTTACGTTGACATGACCACCTTAAGAAATAAATGTTTCACTGAAATCAAGTGGAAATCATGTGTTTTTTATTTATTTCTTAATCATGCGTCCCGTATCTCCCTTCATTTGTCATATTAGCCTAAAGTCTGCCTAAAGTCAAAAACCGTGCTAGAGAAGTGTGATTTCCTCACACAGTGAATTTCACGATTTGATCCAGTTTTTGTATAGCTACATACTGTAGCAAAATGGTCATAAGCCTAATCAGTTCAGATTATAATCAGATGCCAACCCACAAAATATCTACAGTGCTCTTGCGGCACAGTCGCAATTGAATCTTTACATGCAATTTTCACTTTTCATCTGAGATGCAAAAGAGATATTTATTTCAGTTCACAATCCTCTTCCTACCATGTGAAAGGTTTCCCCAGGTCGCCACACATATATTAAATTATATGTATACTCTTGGTCAGAAGCATTTTATGCATATTTCCTAATGGATGTGGAGTAATATCTTTGGGCTGTATTCACAGTTGGCAACTTAAGTCCAAAACATATGTGGGAACGTTCACAGGCAGGTTACGCATGTTCTGGACTCGCCATTTAGATTATGCAAATCACCTCCATGTAGTTCTCACCTCTGAGGTTGCCAGATTTTTCTTGAGTAGAAGTGTCTGAGATGAGTTTTTCCAGTAGCATCTAGACCACTGCCTTTAAAGGGGACCTATAGTGCAAAATTCACTTGTACATGGTGTTTGAACATAAATGTGTGTCGGTAGTGTGTGTACACAACCACCCTATAATGGTAGAAATCCACCCACTCCTTTTTTAATATTCTCTATAAATCATAAACAGTGTCTCAAATTGAGTCGTTCGCGTCTTCTATCCAACGTGACGTCACATTGGAACAGGCCCCACCCACAACTGGTGATGGACTCTGCCCTTTTAGCATAGAACCTCCCCCAAGAGAGCTGCAAACAGTCCAACATGTTCTTCGTGCTGGAATAGCTACAGTTATAAGAAGAACGTCTCAGCTTCATAAGCTTTGTAAGTGTTCTGTTGTTGGCTGTAAGAATGAACATGAGTCTTCGTGTACTCCCGGCATCAGAGCCACTGAAGACGCAGTGGAGAGTTTTTATTTTTTAAAGAAGCATGCCCCAAAAATAGCTAAATTCATGGATATTTATGTAAATCGTTTTATCCCCGACTGCTTTGTGAACGAGGGTCAAAACAAAGCTGGATTTGCTGAAAAGAATACAAGCTGTAAAGACAGAGCCCTCTTCTGGAAAGGGGGTGGGGAGCAGCAGCTCATTTGCATTTAAAGAGACTCACACGAAAATAGCATGTTTTTGCTACCACCCAAAAAGGGGAATTTACAACATGATATAATAAATGATCCATGGGGTATTTTGAGTTGAAACTTCAGACACATTCTGGGGACACCTGAGACTTATATTATATCTTGTATAAAGGGGCATAATAGGGATCCTTTAAACGCAAGCACTTATTTTTGAACTGCAAAATAAATCAGCGATAGAAAATGCAGACTGAAGAAGGACATGAAATAAGATAATCGACATTGAGTAAAATCTAACAAGAGATTAGTATATTGCCAGTATATTGCTGCATGAATAGTCCTAGTAGTAATTATCACATAAATTACTGCAAATTTGGTTTAAAACTCTCTTATTTTCCACTCCTTTGAATTAGCACTTGATCCAGCAATCCTATTTTTTTGCAGTATTTTTTTTTTGTGTGCACATGAACCCATATAAGATGTTGCCTATTCTGATGTCCTACAATGGGGGGAAAAAACTTTTCGTAGTACTTATGTAGTACAAGGGATGATATTAATAATTAATTCATATCTTTAAGCATATTTATGTATTTAATACTGACCTCAAATGGCATTCCATGGATTTTCTTAAGTGTATTTACAGCCCAAAACATACATTTCAGCCTGACATATTGTGATTACATCAAACTGTTAGATTTTGGTGCTGGTCTGAGGCTAAAGGCATGCCTTTGTTTTAGGTAAACTCCACTGAGCGTATGCAAATCATGTACAACTTGTGAATAGTGTTTAAGTCTGTAGTTATGTTTAAGGTCTGAATAACGGTGTGTGCTTAACTCTATATTCTGAAACCATGTAACTCTGAATACGGCCCTTTGGTTGCTAAACTACTTTATGCAGTATTTAATATTAAGTATTGCCAAATGTAATTTGTGATTTATGAGAAAAAGATCACTGTGCTATATCCCCCATGAGCTTAGTTTCTTATTCATTCCTCTCTTTTCTTTTCTTCCCCTCCCTCAATCTCTTCTGTCCACTCTCTTCAAAAGGGAATCCAGCCTGAATGATAATCAGTATGCACTCCAGACGTTCATTCATCCTTATGAAGGCCATTTGAGTTCATAGTTATTAAACTGTAGCCTTGTATACTTTAACAACGATATAATACGGGTTCCCTCATTTGCAATAATTCTCTCCCAATGAGGACTCGTTTATGCATTTATGATGCATGTCACCTCAGGCATGTCCTAAATAACTGACTCCATTGCTGAAGAAACTCAATCCCTCTTTAATCCTTCATGCTTCATCAGCCCACTCCAAACAACACACTTGCTATTCATCACTTAGTATCTTTGATTGATTAACACATTGATGGGAAAGCTACTTTTAGTGAATACTTATATGACTGTAACCTTTAGGGAAGTGCTTGCTTTGAAATCAGGAAACGTCTGTGACAAACAGTTGTTGTAAAATGCTTTAAAACTTGTTCAATGTCAGTTTGGGATTTCTGCTTAAAGACTGACTCCCAACCAAGTATTAAAGCATTTTAGACTGTTGACTTCTGATAATCAGATGTTGGTTTAATCAGATGTCTATCTGTTTATTTTGTATTCCATTTGTTGGCATGTGGCTCTCGGTTGTAGTTCAAACTGCCATGTTTCATTCAGATCTTTTAAACTCTCTTTTACTGTAAACAGGCAAAATGGTGTATTATTGTTTGTGTGGCAATCTGGAAAACCCAACAGATATTGCTCTGCTGAATTCTGGTTAAAACAGATAAAAATGATGGAAAATCACATTGACACAACTTTACGTATATAGACTATCTTCCTGTAGAGATTATATTGAGTAAGAAGTCTACTGAGTAAGAATAAAGAAAGTTTTTAGAACTATATATAGTTCAAAATGAGAATATTTCACCACATGTAGGGTTTTCCAAGGCCACCACACACACAGTGTAGTGACAAAGTGGCATCGGAGTTGCAGCAATGTTCTGCTATGTCCCTTTAAAGCATATGGGGCAAAATGACATGCTCTGGCATTTCATACATGGAAAATATTAATGGGCCTAAGCCCCTTTGTAAAGGTCAACCTGACACATGTTTTCAGAAACATGACAGCTATTGAGCCTTTGCTAGCAAATGATAAGCCATGCTGTGGCCTGTGAGTGTTCTGTGTGACAGTATGACAGTGGTGTCTGCACCCCGTGTTCTGCCCTATGCTTTATTTAAGGTACGGCCATTTCTCTGGGATAAATCGCAAAGTGCAGCTGACCTACCTGCCTAATGGCCAGCCTAAAGCATCAAGTGAGGAAGAAGGTGAACACATTTTTAAGCTAAAGACACGCGTTTGGAAGCTTGATCTAATACACAGCTTTATATTAAGCAGTGTGTAAATATATGTGTATAACATTTCAATTGTGGTTTGTGTGTGTGTGTAGATTCCCAGAAGGAAAGTCCTTCTTTGCTGTTGGTGCTAAAATGGGGAGGTGAGCTGACTCCGGCCGGTCGTGTGCAGGCAGAGGAGCTGGGGAGAGCTTTCCGCTGCATGTACCCTGGAGGACAAGGTATATACACACACACTCACACAATCAAAGAGACTAATCTGGAGGACTTTATCTAAACAGATAAATTCCTTTAGTTCATTACTTTATGACTTTATTTGAGACACAAGTAAAGTTTCCTGTTATCTTTGATATAGTAACAAAGTGCACACAAGGCATTTCCCAGAAGATAATAAAGCATGGCCCTTTGCCATCTCCCATTAATGAAAATGTCGGTGTACCCTATGTTTCAGAAAAGCAGATAGTATACATTTTGTAAAGGAATTCACTGAAATGTATAGAGTACAGACATTGCATGATTCTATTATTAATAATACTAATACACTCTTTCAGTGTCTTTGTCATGTGGTTCTGACTTTGTAACAGAGTAGTACTGTCTTATTAACATCTGGACATTTGATATAGTGTAAAATGCATGCACAACTGCTTTTGGAGTCACAAGACATGTGATGTGTGAAGCAATATTTTCTAAATAGTGCAATAAATGCAGTAAAAAATGATTGCGAAACTAATTGCATTGACATACTGTAGTCTTTGGGAAGATCGCATGTTCACATTTTAAACCATTTTTTAAAGGTGAAGCTGTAAATGTGATTATAATATCTACAGCAGCTATTTGTTTGGATGATCCTAATTATTAAAATGAATATTTAATAATGGTTGAGACTTAAGCACTTGGTTGAGGTGTTATGATTATTTCTTGAGTTTACATTATAATTTCCTTTATTTATTTATATATATATATATATATATAGGAACAGGAAAACTGTTGGCTTGCACCACCACGCACACAAACAAGTTTGATTTGATTTACATTGAGATTTTATATAACTTTTAATTATAATATGATTTTATGTATTTCTTGCTTACTGTTATGTTTATTCATTTACATTTGCAGTATTGCATTAATAGTTCTAAAACATCATCTTCCTCAAAGTTGTGTGCATGTTTATAATTTCCTGGCATGCTTTTTTTGTATTTTTCCAAGGTGTTCATTGCGTTTTATTTATTTTTGGAGTAAACAGGAACTAACCATGGCCACACTGTTTCCCATGTTCTTGCTGAGTCATATTCTGCTCTTGGAAAGAGAGTAACACTGTGTTACTCTCTGATTTGCTCTTCTCTTGCCTTGAATTATAAACTAGATAACCGCATATCCCTGGGCTGTGAGTCCCCTACTGACTGTGGTAAGAAGGGCTTTCAAGTGTGGGAATGATATTGGGCTTTCTGTGCTGCTTTTCTCATTATCATTTAATGCCCAATGTGTTGCCTGTGGTGTGTGCAGATTTCATAACGTGGCATAAGACATGAAAAGACTCCATTATGTTGGTCTTCATGACTGTAATAACGCTTTATGTAACTTCTTAAACAGTGTGAAGTACATGAGTGTATGGTGTGCCTTGGTTGTTATACACAAAGAAATAATGATGCCTTTAATCTTATTTATTGTTGAAAATGGACACTTTTTAAGTGATGCGCTTAATGTGATCCCAGGTCTGTCTTGTCTTGTAACCTTCACATATCAAAAAAGCCATGAAGACATTTATCTTTCATGCCTAACTTTGCATGAATTAGTCTTATTTTGCAGACAAGCTTATCATCATCCTTTTTAAGAGATAACATTTTATCCATGCATTACTGTTTTAGCGACAAATAGAAACAACAAAAAAGCACATTGCAAATAGCTGGTGAATGGTATTCAGTTGTGTTTCGTCTTTTGCTAAAATACAAGACTCTACACTCATGCAGGAGACTATGCTGGTTTCCCTGGCTGTGGCCTACTGCGTTTACACAGCACCTACCGCCATGACCTTAAGATCTATGCTTCAGACGAGGGCCGGGTACAGATGACCGCTGCTGCTTTCGCAAAGGTATATGTCTGTACATAATTGTGTGCTTTGGTCTGCCTGTATATGTCACATCCACTACATATGGAGTGTGTGGTGTTTTTTTTTTTGTTTTTTTTGTCCCGTCCCCGTCCCCGTCCCCCCGTCCCCAGGGGCTGTTGGCTCTGGAGGGTGAGTTAACCCCTATCCTGGTGCAGATGGTTAAGAGTGCTAACATGAATGGCCTGCTGGACAGCGACAGCGACTCGCTTACAGACTGCCAACAGCGTGTCAAAGCTCGGCTCCATGAGATCATGCAGAAAGACCAAGACTTCACTGGGGAGGACTACCAAAAAGTACAGCATATTTTTCTACCATTGGCTTTCCCTTTTATACAGGTCTAAAAGGTTTCCTTTGGGTGTTTTGACTTTTTTTCTTTGTGACATTTTGTTTTAGCTTGCCCCAACTGAAAGCCCTTCTCTGGTCAACTCCATGAATATCATAGAAAATCCTGTCAAAACATGTGACAAGGTTTTTGCTCTCATTCAGAGCCTCACACGTCAGATACGCAAGCGGCTAGAGGACCCCAAATCTGCAGGTATGGCTACTTCTAATCCGTTTTTGATTGCTTTAAAGCCCCAGAAAACGTCAAAAAATGGCACAGAAAATGTTTGTGCACAGTCGTTTTCATTAAAATGTTCAAACCTCTCAAAACATACTAAACCAGCATTAGCCAGTTAACTGCTAGTAAACTGGTTCCCAAATAGGAATGGATGGAAATTTCGTCTTGATTTGCATCATCATATTTTCATTTTTTTAATATCACGAAGAATATACCACAACAAAGAATACTTCTTTGTTTATAACTATCAATAGCTAATTTGGGTAGCTAGCTTAGCATACAGGTTCTACAACTTCCCAAATATTTTTTTTTTTATAAAGCACTGAGAAATTGTCTTCTTTAATCTTTGACTTGTACACTGTGGTTAAAAAAAAAAAAAAACCACAACCAATCTATGTAATACATCCAAGAAATTTAACCATTATAAATGTTTATAAAAAAAAAAAAATGCTCTCATTTACTGTAATAAACCATTCAATTGGTCTAATCTAATGTGATTGAACCCTTGCATATCAGATCTACAGCTGTACCACAGTGAGACTCTGGAGCTCATGCTCCAGCGATGGTCCAAGCTGGAGAGGGACTTCCGCATGAAGAATGGCCGCTATGACATCAGCAAAATTCCCGACATCTATGACTGTGTGAAGTATGACACACAGCACAACAGCTCTCTGGGCCTGGAAAACATGCTGGAACTCTTCCGGCTGTCTCGTGCGCTCGCTGACATCATCATTCCTCAGGTAGAGCACCTGTGAGATCTTTATTTGTTTTGATTCTTGTATGTATTCCCCCCTCCCTTTTTCTGCCTCTCATATGTGTTTGCTACCTCAGGAGTATGGGATAAGTAAATTGGAGAAGCTGGACATTGCTAGTGCCTACTGCCTGCCCCTGGTTAAGAAAATCCAGCTGGACCTGCAGAGGACACATGAGGATGAGGCTGTCAACAAGCTGCATCCACTGTGAGCCTCTGGACCTTATTACAATATAATATATAATACAACTTTATTCATCTCCTTAATGCAGTGCGATTTTGTGGTTTATTGGTTACTCCTGTAGAAAGTACTGAAGCAGTCTTGACCTGAGTCTTGTATATGAAAGTTTCATATAATACTAAGTGTAATTTGTGTCCATGCAAAAAATTCTATCTTAGTGAGTAAAAATATCTTCAATATAGATGAGTGTATCTAATATTTAATATTTCTTATTATGATTTCTAATTATGTGATTACTATAAAATAAACAAAGATTATCAAACTTTTTTCTATTTCATATCTTTCTTTTTTTTCACAAATTATATTTTTTAAATTATTTTATTTTACTGGCAGATAACTTTGTTTATTTCAAGCATTTATTTCTTGAAAGAAGCAAAATGATCTGCCAACCCATACAAAAAATTTCTAAATACAAATTGTTTGGGGAAATATTTTAAAAACACTTAAAAATCCATTTTGGTTCAGAAATAAATGTATGGATGTCATTAAACTCTTCCATTTTTCTTATAAGCCAGTTACAACCATTCTTAAAATGTCTTTAAGTCCATTAAGAATATATATTTAATCGAGTGTGTCCAAACGGGTCTTATATGAGACAGTATTATTAAAATAGATTGGAGGAAAATGTACATACATTTTCATATTAGTAAATATATTGCAAAGTATTTGCAATATATCATAGTATATTTGTTTCTTAAAGGAATGGAATGGAACAACAAATTCAATCATGTAAGATTAGTTAAAAAAAAAAACTCAACACAATACAGAACTTAATGCAACAAGCCCTAATAATGTTACATTTGTTTTATAATAATCTCATTATTAGGAATGCCATATAAATTAATCTGTATTCAATATGCTTTAACTTGCTGAGATATAATTTTTGCTAAACAGATGTGAACGTTTGTGAGTGATCAGGTTGTGTTTTTATCTCCTTTTGGTGGTTCAGGTATTCGCGGGGTGTGATGTCTCCGGGTCGGCATGTGCGGACCCGGCTTTATTTCACCAGCGAGAGTCATGTCCATTCCCTGCTCAGCATCTTCCGATATGGAGGCCTTCTTAATGTCAGTATGAGCCAAACAAACACCCACAATGCATATAGAAAGCTCTTACTCTGAATCCAAAAAGAATCTTTGTGTTCATGTTGTTGTGTTATAGGAGGAGAAGGATGAGCAGTGGAAGCAGGCCATGGACTACCTCAGTGCTGTAACTGAACTCAACTACATGACTCAGATAGTCATTATGCTGTATGAAGACAACAATAAGGTAAAAGCCTTTGTACACTTAATTGTATCTTCTGTTCCTGTATGCCAGTGGCCTCATCTCTGTGTGTGTGTGTGTGTGTGTGTGTGTGTGTGTGTGTGTGTGTGTGTGTGTGTGTGTGTGTGTGTGTGTGTGTGTGTGTGTGTGTGTGTGTGTGTGTGTGTGTGTGTGTGTGTGTGTGCGCGTGCGCGCGCAGGATCCATCTTCAGAGGAACGTTTCCATGTAGAGCTTCACTTCAGTCCCGGGGTCAAGAGCTGTCGTGATGAGGAGAATGCACCAATGGGCTTTGGGTTCCGCCCTGCCTCTTCTGAGGTGTGTGTATATGTGGCTGTATATGCACAAGAGTATGATAAACTTTCATAGAGAGATTTCTAAACTGCTTTGGAATAAGAATAAAAGGGTTCAAGGTAATGTCTGATGTAAATGCAGAACCAGGAGAAGCAGGAAAACCTGGGCAGTCTGGAGGATTTGTCTCAGGACGAACCTGATCGAGCCATTCTTGCTGAGCACCTCAACGTGCACAAAAAGTCCCCACTGATTCGTAACCGAAAAACTGGTTCCATGGAGGTACTGTTCTTTAACACAGCCTCTAGATGCAGTGTTCTCACATCCCGCACAGTCCTTCTAAAAGATAGCTGTACAGTATATGCCATCTGTTCTGGAGTTATATGTTAGAAAGGTAGCTAATGATCTTCTAAGGCAACTTGCAAACCATAAACAGCAAAAAATAAAACATTTTCTATCTGCCTCTATGAAGGAGAGAGAGACTATTTCCTATTGTGTTATGTTTAAAGGTTTGTGGGTGGGGGGTATTTATTAGCAATTTTGTCTGTCTGAAATAAACAATGTCACAGGGCTGGGCAATGTCACACTATGTTCTCAGTATTGTGAAGCACAATATAACAATTCGGCTGCTGATTTGACATTTATTTTTGTAGCAAATAAGTATATTCATTCATAGCAATTAAATATATTCCTGTATTCTTTTCTTTTAATGAAGCAATACTCTTGCTAGCATGCTGAATGTTAATATAGTGATAGCAATTTTATACTGTAAAAATGTCTACTACTTAAAGTGTCAAAGTTTGAGATGTAGAAGAAAATTAGCTTTTCATATAGTGTCTTATTGCCTGTTTTAGCTTCATATACAATATGCTTGTGTATTTTGTGTGCAGGTCCTCTCAGAGACCACAAACTCCTCTTGTGGTGCAGCTTATCGTCTCTTTCCTTCATGTTCCCGCCAAGCCTGTGAGGTCAAATCTGGTGGCCTTGGTATGTATCAAGTGTTACTTTCTTGCAGGCCTACCACATGCCCTTCCATCAGCATCATCAGTGATCAGATCACATTTCTCTCTCTCTCTCTCTCTCTCTCTCTCTCTCTCTCTGTCCTGTGGATGACCTGGATACTAATAAAACTTTGACTTTTTCTGCACAGCACCTATGAGGCCCTTACATAAGTAGTCAGTTCATACTTGGCTCATATTGTGTCTAAATGTAGTTGCTGGCAGTACAGTGAGGGCTATACTGGCCTGTCCTATTCCTGTCAGGGGAACAAAAAGCTAGAGTAAAACAATGCAAACAGTGTCTCAGGTTACAAACCACTGAACCACTTGAAACTTGTGTAATTACTATGTTTACACTGTACATGTCATGGACAACAAAACGTTTTATGTTTTTATTGCTTAAAGGTAAAGCTGAACAAACGATAGTATTGCCACTTTATAGTTCTTATTCCTGAAATGCATAACATCATGATAGGCATACCATCACGTAAATAAGTTAAGCCAAGTGTAAAGTACAGTATGAAGTCCAAAATCAACGTGGACTTCATATGTTAAACCTTAACAATAAAAGTTGGGTGTGTACTTCTGTATTTACACTAGATATGAAGGTGTTTAAAAACTGGACACATGCATTTGCTGTATAAATATAGTTAAAATCAAATCCATGAACAGCGTTTGATTTCTTTGTACAGGACTTGTTGTACAGTGCGCGTGTTGCATCTGGTCCGTCTCTGCCACCAGGGCAAAAATAAACTTGACAACCTGTCTGTGACTAGCAGTTCATGGGAAATATTTGGACCGTCCCAAACATCACACTGCTTTGAGTTTCCCTTTGCTCTTCCAGAAACCAGTTAGTTTTCCATTACTCAGTGTTTAAACACACTTAAAGTTTCCACTGAACGGTTTGCATTGTGTGTAATGGTTTAGAGTTTTTATGTGTCATCCTGTGCACACACTGAGGTTTGGTGCCAGACAGAAAAAGGTTGTGGTTTGATTATTATATTAGATGCTAAACTAACATAATTGGGTATAATGTGATGCGATGCCAAAAAGTGTCTCCAGTGAGTTCGTTTCTGGGCATGAAAACCATTAAACCATTAAAAGAGATGCTGCATGTTGATTAGTGAAAACTAACCATCATCAACCCTTTCCCTACCTAAACCCCTCTCTGTCCACCTCATGGTCTCTCCCACCCCCTCGCAGGCTCCTTGTTCACTGGCCTCTTCAGTTCCTCCTTCCGGGGGGTGTCCTCCAGTGCCCCTAACCTTCGAGAGCTGGCCCGTACCCAGCGCAAAAAAGCCACGTCCCCTCAGAGTCGAGTCAGTAGAGAGGGTATGTCCTCTGTCCAATTGCGCCTTCTGACTTCAATAAAGCAAGCTGATCAAAAGAATATACACAGTTCCTTGGCAATATTACTGATCTGTTTCTATTGCTTTTCACAAACAATGCTTCCCAATCATTTCTGTGCTACTCTATTGTCAAAATCTCTCCCATACAGATTTTTGTTTTTGCACAGACGTGGCTAAAAACTGCGCTTCTGTTTGGATTTCTGTCTATTTCCAGCTTCTTTTTAAAGCTTGCTCTCTGCTTGCAACTATTGGTTTCCACTGACCTTGACCTTACTTCACTGTTGATTCTCTTTAGACTGGCTGAATGCTAAAATTACACCTCTTAACTAACCCTCTGTTCCATCTAGCTGGTCACTTTAAATTCACCTTGACATATTGATTTTATGATTTCATTTGTGTCAATAAAACTTCTAGGCTGATGCATAGCATGTCAGATTTTAACTAGCACCTTAATTTGTGCTTGCAAGTCAGCTTACTGAGTGTGTGTATGCGTTATAGATGCACATACAAGGAAAGTATTGTGTTTTTAATAATGCCTGTCTTGTTTTTATTTTATCTGAATGCAAATCTATATTAGTATGATAAGTGTTCTGCTTGTGGTCTCCTTTGTATGTGTGCCCTTTTTGAAAGCCCCATTATAGTTATACACTCTCTGTCCATTTTAATATGAACCCCTGTACTCCGGCTCATTCATGCAGTTATCCAATCAGCCAATTATGTGGCAGCAGCACAGTGCATAAAATCATGCAGATACAGGTCAAGAGCTTGAGTTAATACTCACATCAAACATCAGAATGAAGAAAAAGTGAGATCCCAGAAGAGCATCAGTTTCTGAAATACTCAGACCAGCCCATGTCACAGAGATCACATTCGTTCCTCATTCTGATGTTTGATGTAAGTATTAACCGAAGCTCTTGAATCTGTATGACTTTATGCATTGTGTTGCTGAAACATGATTGGCTGATTGGATAGCTGCTTAAATGTGTTCCTATACAGGTGTTCCTATTAAAGGGAATGGTGAATGCATATTTGTCTTTGTACATAAATGATTTAAAAATCAGCTATATTTGTGATCGCCTCCAGAGGACACTATTTTGCTTGTTTTTCAGGCATTGCATGATTGTCATCATTATTACTTTGCCGTTTTTACTTTTACTAGATTAGGGGAGGACTGGAATATGTGTGATTGCGTAGCCTAGTGACTCTTAGTCCATAGACAGTTGCCAGTTTATAAGGTACACCTACTTTGTGCCTTCACTTGTTTTCCATTTATCTGTTATGACTACTATACAGGTTAATTTGTATGTGTGTATTCCTGCCTGTAGCTCATGTGTCAGCCCCTCTCTTCTCCATCCATCAATAGTTCGGGACCACCATAGGACCCTTATATTGAAATGTATTCATTTGGCTGACAAGTCTGCTGAAATCTAGTTGCAATTGAGACAATTGAGGATACAGTGGATTAGTTGGGAGTTATGGATCTTGCTCAAGGACTCAGCAGTGTCCGTTTGGTGCCCCCATCACTGGACAGAGTCTATCAGGCACATCACTTTATTAGACACACCTATCTTGTTGGCCTACCTTGTAAGTGTACAGTTATAAATTCATGTTCTTCCATGCAGGATTTGTGCTAATTTACCTCTAGTCCTTTAGTGGTGATCCTGTGGTGGTCCCATGTGACAGATAACAGGGCAGAGAAGCTACAGTCGGTAATTGTGTAACATTAATTTATTTTTGTTGACATAGTATAAAAGTAATATTAAATTCATTTTAAAGTTTTCTTTTTTAAATCGCCACACTCATGTTTTGCTGGGAGTTTACAAAACCAACCTATATATGGTGCTGCATATCATGTATTGTCAATACACAGTACATTGTCATGTATTGTATTGTCTTCAAATACTGTGATATGATATTTTTGTCATATCACCAACCCTGACCTACTATTGTGCCTATATGGTCTGTGAACCTGATAAACAGCCATGACAGTGTATTTTGGTGAAGTTTAAGGGTAATGAAGTAAACCTTTCCATGCTTTCACTAGACAGATTTACATCTTCACTTCCTGGTCTTTTCCACTTAATAACATCTATATGTTTAGCACTATCTGCATGGATAATATCTTGGAACTGAATTGGATCTTATTGCTAGCAGATTACCTCAGTGTTGTGTATAATAGGAATTTTGTCCACAGGGTGTCACTGTATGATTATGCCACAGGTCTGCAGTATATTAGACCACTAAGATTATGCCCAAAATACTGCCTTGTCATTCTGCTCCATGGAAGGTGGGGGATACTGTTTGTTATATAAGTTTTATATGATTTTTAAATGTATTTTGTAAGGCTGTTACTTTTGGATAGTGGGTTTGGGGGTTCTGCTCACACAATTTGGTTAGTTCTGGGTTTCTAGATCCAAATGCACCAGAGTGACACTGCTTCTTTTATTTCCTCAGAGTTGCTCTCATTGCCGGCTGTAAAGAGGTTTTCTGTGTCATATGCCAGGCATCCAACTAATGGTATGAATGTTGTTTGGAGTCCATGTGTTTAGATACGTGCATGCCCCCTGGGGTCATTTGAACATAACAGTTAGTAATTTGTTGGCATTTTGATCCTAATTTGCAATTTTTGTGAATTTTGTTTTTTCCATTATTTCTTCTCACAACTGTTCTCACCCATTGTATTTGGATTTACCACCTACAGCATCACACTTCTGGGTTTAATTCATTTCTGACTCATTCATTCCTTCTTTCTTTCTTTTTCCTTCTTTTTCAGTGGATAAGTGCATGTCCTTTTCTTGCATATATCTCATGATCTTTTATTTGTGTTTTGCTCTGTAATGTACTTGGTGTTATCTGTTAAGCTCAAGCCATACAGAAAACATCACTGCGCTTTAGAATTAATGATCACTGTTCATTCCTGTTTCCATTTTGGACTTGCTGTAGTTATTATATAACAAGATACTGAACAGCAGTCATTCGTTACACATTATGAATAAAGCTGATAATGAAGGCAAGGGTTAATGAACTGTCTTCACAGTTTTTGCTAAGATGTACTGTGGATCTTGTCTCTCCTCACACATAGTGGCTAATATCCTCACAGCTGATGAAAGAAATCTTGCAGCAGTACCCTGAAAAACAGTATTTTGTCTCGAAGACAGATGCATTATGGATAATGTCTGGTCACAAACGTGTTATGTTTTCCTCTACATCTGTTTATATTATTAGCATAAGAAGCAGACTTTCAGTAGTTTTAAGGCCTGCTCTGTCAGTTTGTCAGATTTGGAACAGAAGGAAATAAATCAAAGTGGATCTGTTTGTTTTATAGAAGCTCTAGCTTTGGAAAGTTCTGGATTATTGGTATTTGGGGACCTTATTTTACTGTTATTTTACTGGAATGGTGTAAAGTCCAGTTTTCAAAAGTCATACATGTAGCAAAAGTGAAAACCTTCAGCCTATCATCAAATGATTATGAATTTGAATCCAGATGATGTCACAACCATCTATAGCTAGGAGTCCAAGAGTGTGTGCAGCAGTTTAAAAAGATGGTAGTGGCTGGCTTCACGTGTCTCAGAGGAAGCACGTGCACGCCTTCACCCTCCCCAGTTGGTATCTGTTGCGTGATAAGGGAGCTTTATAGCTAGTGGATGGGAACAGACCAAATTAGGAGAAAATGGGCTTTAAAAAAAAAAAAACAAAGGAAGGAAGAAAATTCATACCTGTTCTGTGGGTTAGCCCTGTGATCAGTCATTATCATTTATATTGTCTCATATGAAAATATTTTTGTTTCTAGTCAGGCCTGATTCAGTAGAGACTGAATACTGAATCTGCTAGGTGCACAGCAGTTCAAAGAGTTTGTGGAAAGAGCTAAAGGCAACCTTTCAATCAATTTGACAGCAGTTTTATTAAAAAAATAAATAAAAGTAGTGAATCAGCCTAAGGGAAATAAATCTGTCCTGAGCTGTGTGTCAGCTCACAGGCTATGGCCTAATACTTTAAAATTTGAAGATCAGACATGGAGCATTATTTTAAGTGTGTGCATGCATGAAAGATTAATTAAAGTTCTATACTGTTTAGTTATGTTAAAATGCACATAATGGAGTAGTAGTAGTTGAGTTATATTCAATGCTACCTGATGTTAACTAGCAAATTTAGCCAACATTGTATTTTGTTGTGCTACATGTATTGTTTTGTTTTTTATTTTATTTTAATGTACAGTTGAGTATCGGTTAGTTTTGTGTTTGATGTTATTTCTTATGAGCCTGTGACTTTGTATCATGGTGCATGCGTGCAAAAAGTGTTAACTGCTATAAACATTTTGTTTGGTTAAAGCAAGTCTTATCTAAGTCTTTTACTATAACACGTTAAGTGTTTCTCAGAGTGGACATACTGGATTTGAGATGTAGTGTTCAGCTAAAGCAGCAGCATTGAAGGGATTCCCTCATTATTTTATAGGTTATGTCTTGTGTCCGATTGATTGAACACGGCTTAATCATTATGCTGCCATGCAGATCAGCCCCCACCCTAATACTTTAAAGGCCATATATAAATTGTGCACTGAAGCGTGACAAGATGAATGGTCTTCTCATCAACGTTAACGCCCATTCCGACAAGATCACTGGTTAGGTGGTTTTAATTATACTGGATTCCTTTTTAATTTTATCTTTGAAGTGTGAATTAGTGGATGCACTGCTTCAATGCCTCTACTTTTAGTATGGAAATGCTTGGCTGTAGTTGGTAATTTGTCTTGCGTGCTGACTCACTGAGCTGAAAAGTTGAGACAGTCGAACCGTTCTGTGTGCTGTACAACAAGACTTATCTTCCTCATCCACTCTATTGCCTCTGCTTCTCCTCTGTATTAGTCACTGTCCTTCACAGTTTCTCCCGCTTGAGGGGAAAAGAGGAGGGAAAGCCCACCATTACTTTATCGAAACCCTTTTGTCACTCCTTCCTATGTGTTCCCTTTTCTATAATCATTTTCCCTTGCTTTCCTCCTCATGACGCTTCCCCTTTCTTTCTCCGTCTTCTCAGAGTGTGCCGAGAAGCTGCATGTCGCTGAATTGCTGAGTTGGCTCTCAGCTGATCCTATGCTCACTCACCACTTCCATCATTGCTACTACCCTCTCCTCCTGTTCACCTGCTGGCTCCCATTCACAGCAGTGTGACTGATTTCTGGGCACAACTCCACCCACTCAACCACCCCTTTTTCTACTACATATCCATACTTGCTGTCTGCTCTCTGAGCATTGTTTCTTAGCGGTGTTTTGTGCAAGAGTATCCACATGGGAAGACAGCATATGGTTATGTGTCGCATAAAGTGAGGGGGATGGCAAGTGTGGGTTGGGATTGGGCATTATAGTGGAGCTGTTATGTTCTGGTTGATTTGGCCAGTTTTAGCACAGAAAACATTGCCAAGGCACTTTATAATGAAAGAATGTCGTGAACCATGCACACTGTGAGGAGTACGGCTGATCTGATTTTGACTGTATCAAAGCAGAACATGAAATCACATAGGCTATATGCTGTACTTTTGAAGGTTACATGGGTTGTACTCAATGCACAAGATTATTCCTTAATGTAATAAATGGATGGAAAACGATACTAAGGCTGGGTAGGACCCCCACCTTCAGTTCTTCATGGCATGGATACAAGGTCTTTGAGATTCTTGTTCCTGTTGATATGATTCTATCACATAACTGCTGCAGATTTGTCTGCTGCACATTAAGCTGCAAATCTTCTCTTCTAGCACATCCCAGTGGTGCTCTATTGGATTCAGTTTTGGTGACTACTATTTCAGGCTACTGAAGTACACTGACCTCATTGTCATGTTCATCTAAGCAGTTTGAGATGTGCTGTATTATGGCACTGGAAGTCACCATGATGCCATGGTTAGCAACAGTACTCAGATAGGCTATGGCATTCAAATAATGCTTAACTGGTATTAAATGTCCAAGTGTGTCACTAAATTCTGACCCTACGTCTCTATTTCAAAGCAGAAATCTAGATATACCAGACCAGGCATCATTTTTCTAATCTTCACCTATCTATTTTTGATCAGTCTGTGCCCACTGGAGCCTCAGATTCCTGTTCTTGGCTGACAGGAGTGGAACCTGATGTGTTCTTTTGCTGTTGTAGTCCACCTGAAAAATTCAATGTTATGCATTTTGAGATGCTATTCTCTTTACCATGCTTGTAGATTTCTTTGATTTATTTGGGTTGCTGTACCCTTTCTGTCAGTTCTATCTGGCCATTCTCATCTGATCTCTCTCTCATCAACATGGTGTTGCCAACCAGAGAAATGTCTCAAGTGATGTTTTACTTTTGCATAAACTGTAGCGAGTGTTGTGCATAAAAATCTTAGGAGATCAGTAATTTTTGAAATAGTCAAACCAGCCCACCTAGCCCCAGCATGGCCAAAGTCACAGGATCACATTTTCCTCCTTTTCTTATGTTTATTGTGAACTGAAGCCCTTGACCTGTACTTGAGTTAACCTGGCCAAGAATCAGCTGGGGTGCAGGTGGTGTTAATAATGTTGCTGGTGAGTATATAATATTAACTGGAATATTAACGACTTTCATTCTATACCTCTTGAATGATGCTGTATCCTGGCAAACACCAGACCCACTAAATTCACCTTACATTGTTTTAATTGGGTACATTTCTCTCTACATAGACTGACCCCTGAGAGTGTTTTGAAGTGAAATTGGATTTTTAAAATGGATTCTAAACAAATTGGAACCTTTTTGTCTTGTATTTTATTTTAAGTTAGTGCTTTTAAAGCAGGCAGAGGACCGATAACATGAAAACCCCTTATATTTGCTCACTTAGGACTGTTTACCTTCCAGAACCATCTCTTTCTCCCTCTCATTAATTTTCAGCTTGTCATGTTCCCTCCATCTATTTTCCACTCACCTCTCCATCGTCTGGCTTTCTGTAAATGAACCGAGAATTGTATATCAGCTGCAAATGACGTGTAAGCCAAGATGCTTGTGAGAAGAGTGAAAAAGGATAAAGCGTCCTTAATATATCCAATGTGCTCATTCTTCGACATGCAAGATTGCATTCTAGACAGACTATTTAGTATGTCTTCCTCTTAGTTCTGAATTAAACAGAATGAAACCTCCAAAATACACTTGCTATCAAAATTATTCAACCTCCATTGCAAATCAGGGTTATTGTCAAATTTTACAGACTTTCAGCTATTTGCAATGAACAAATCAAACAAAAGCAATTGAAATAGTTCAACGCAACTTTCAATACACAGAAGCATCGCTTAAAGCAGTAGGTACAGTCTGACTCCATCGACCCCTGCAGATCTCTGCACCATTTTTTTTAATTTAGTATAAACTTTATAGATTTTTTTTTTTTTATGACTTCTACATTATAGAATCAATAGAAAAGCATTTTATATTTCCAAACATTAGTTTTCCATCACAAAAATTAAATGTTACAGAAAAATGTTTGCATGTCAGTAAAGAAAGCAGCATATTATGTAGCAGAATACTTTTCAGGCAGAAAAAACATAATGAAGGCTCCTGGGATTTGCTGGAAAAATAAGAAGCAAGTCAAAATCTCCAAAAGAACTGTGGGTGGTTCTGCAAGATGCTCAATAAAACTTACCTGAGTTCCTGAGGCTACTATATTTTTATATATTTTTTTTTTTTTGTCTTTAGTAAGGGATGTCTTAATAAATGGTGACTTTCATTTATTACTGCACTTTATAGTATTTTTTTTAATGTAGAAAAATTTAATTTCTTTACTTTTGAAGGCATCTTGGCTGTATGGCATTTCTTTGCATGTGCCTAAGACTTTTGCACAGTACTGTACAGTGACTGAATATTGTGGGGAGTGTTCAGAGTTATAACCATTTCAACTAAGTTAAATTGGTGCATTACTCATTCCAGCAGTGCTCAGAGCCCTGTGGTTATTCGGTAGCTATAAGGCTCAGTGATTTATGATGCAAGGTGTTAAATGTGGGGTGTCGTCAGTGTACAAACACATGCAAATTAGTGTGGAAATTCTGGAATTGGCCTTGGTATTAGGAGATTTGGGAGCAGACAGATGCATCTCTTTTTATATTCCGAGGGTTTTGTTCTGATGCCAGGTTATTGGAGGTTTGTTGTTTGGGGCAAGATTGTTGGCAAGACTGTATTACTGTAGCTCTCTTTTATGTTTTGTAAATGTTTGCACTAGACATCGAAGAAAACCTTTTTTACATTGATTTTTAATTTGGTGTATTTTGTGTGATTCAGGATTTGAAGGCTGCTCTATGGTGCCATCTATATACCCCCTGGAGACCCTGCACAACTCTCTGTCACTGAAACAGGTGGATGAATTCCTCAACAAAGTGTGTGAAAGTCGGAGAGAGACACTCACCAAGACTCTGAAAAGTAGGTAGATGTACATGCCTGCAATCATGGATATTGTGCTTGGAATTTTTGGAATCAGAAGTTATACTCTATATATCCTGCTATGTTGCTTTTAAAAACTTTAATCATCTGACCTTTCATTCTAAGCTTTTGCTCTTAAAGGTTTTAACTGAAAATAAACCTAAAGGACCTAATCAAGCCTTGTGCTCTTTCTGCTTTTGTACCCTCCAGCTCTGAGAGCAATGTTTGACTCTCAAATTCAACCTTCCACAGAGCCTGAGAGTCAGGAGCTGGCTAGATCTTCTTTTTCTTTTCCACTACCCTAACAGCTAGCCCACTCTCTATAGTGTGAGTATCTCCTTCAATATAGTAACTTTCCAGGACTGCAGGAGCAGTCCATCATCCCCATCATGTCACCATCCGCACTAGCCACCTGGAGTCAAGAGCTCTCCAAAATATGCAGCAGTTTTGAGCGTCTGCCACCAAGAGACAAAAATGCCAGTCTGTGCAGGCCTTAAACTGTCATAGGCTCTTGACACACTGTCTCCGTTTAAGCCCATCCATTAAGCTCAGTGCTGACTCTGCTTAACTATATCCCACCCTCATATTGAGCTTTAAGTGTCATAATGTCTTGTGAATGGTGGTGTGATTTATTCTGGCAATATAATATATCTTAGCTTGAATATCAGCTCTGAGCATTTCCCCTCACCAGAAACGTAGGTTGCCTATAGTAATTGTAATATTGTTATATAGTTTTGATAACTCATTTATTGTGTGCATTTTGTTTGAGTCAGACTAGGTACATGCTTTAGGACACAAATGTCCTACAGTTTAAAATAGTGTTGTTGTTTTACTGGTCACTGCATAACTTGCTTTTTTTCTAGGCCAATACAGTAAATAAGAAAAGATTAAAAGAAAATACATTCATGTGAAAATATAAGTACACCCCATGGAAATTGTTGGCTTTTTTTGACATATTTGGACAAGCAAACATTTGCTCATCTTTGAAACAGTGCCTATTAATAAAGTTGATATACTTGAACAAAACCACAATGAAAATTAGCTTTTTCAGTCATTTATTCAACAGAAATATCAATAGATGTGATATTTGTCTTTGGGGGAAAAAATAAGTACACCCTTGGCCTCAGAAGCTAGTATTGTCCCCTTTAGCAAAAAAAAAAAACG
The DNA here is from genome assembly GCF_001660625.3 of Ictalurus punctatus. Classification (NCBI taxonomy): domain Eukaryota; kingdom Metazoa; phylum Chordata; class Actinopteri; order Siluriformes; family Ictaluridae; genus Ictalurus; species Ictalurus punctatus. Next base: position 16,598,453 of record NC_030423.2, read on the forward strand.
TCTTGTAGGCGTTTTGTATAATTGTCCAGCAACCTGGTGGATACAATTTCAGTTGCAAGATGTGGGGGGAATTGAAATGGGCAATACATGCAAGAAAACCCTCAAACAACACTTCAATGGGATTCAAATCAGGCTTTGACTTGGCCATTCCATAACCCTCCATTTCTTCTTTTTGAGCCATTCCTTGGTGGAGCTGCTAGTGTGTTTAGGATCCTGTTGAAAGGTCCACTTTCAGTTCAATTTCAACTTTTGGACAGATGGCCTCACATTATCTTCAAGCACTCTTTGATATGATACAGATTTCATAGTTCAATCGTTGATTTATAGAATCAATAAATGCAAGCTGTTCGTTCTCTGAAGCAGCTAAAAATACCCCAAACCATTACATTTCCACCACCATGCTTCACAGTTATGAGGTGTTTCCTGAAAAGCTGTCTTTGGTCTGCACCAAACATGTCTGCTGTTACTGTGACCAAACAACTCGCTTTGTTTCGTCTGTCCAAAACACATTATTCCAAAAGGCCTGTTCTTTGCAAGACTACATTTTTCCAAGGAGCATAAAGGCAAAGGCTTTTTCCTGGGACACCTCCCATGCAGGTTAAATTTGTGCAATCTCTTTCTAATTGTAGAAGCATGCACCAACAGTTGTGAGACTTACTAGCAGATCCTGTGTTGAAATTTGATGGCCAGTCCTGGACAAATTGGCGGTCGTTTGAAATCTGCGTCATTTGTAGATTATTTTCCTAACAGTGGATTGATGTATTTCAAATAATTTGGAGATCTTTTTAAATCCCTTGCCAGACTCATAGGCATACACAACCTCTTTTCTGAAGGCCTTACAGAACTCTTTAGATCTTGGCATGATGACACCACACACCTCAATAGCAAAGGGAACACTAGATGTGAGCGGTTTAAATAACACCTGCACTCTCTAAGCAGGTTCTAATCACTAGCACCCAATCTTGAACACCTGATTCTAATTTTATGGATTTGAAGGTGTGATAAATGCAGGGGTGTACCTACTTTGTCCATTTGACTGATCTGTTTTTGGTTCATTTTAAATTGCGAAAATTACTACAAAATGTCAATTTCATGTGTCACTTTATTGAGTCTATGACCTTTATTAATAGGCACTGTTTTTAAAAGAGTAACAAATGTCAAAAAAGCCAACAATTTCCATGGGGTGTACTTATTTTGTCACATGAATGTAGGGTTGATTTGCATTCTTGAGCAAACTTAAAAATTAAATTAATTGCTTGTACTGTAGTATCTCATCCTTGGATGCTCTGGCTCACATGGCATCTAAAATTAATTCTACACCTTGCTGGTCATAGGCTTATGTCATCTGATTGACTTTTCACTCTTACATACCCCAGTTTCTGACAGGAAAACTAATTTTTAGTTTGAAATAGCTATTGGCTGGTAAGCATAGTTGGTCCTTTACAGTGTCAGTTAAACGACCACTTCCTGTTAAAATAGGTGGGTCTTGGCTACATTTATGGAAAAAAGGGCCAGACTGTTCAGCAAAATCTACATTTCTGATTAGTGGGTCTACTGTTTGCTAAACCAGGGCTTTTCCTAGGACATCTTGTATCATATGTGCTTTAGCAACTGATTAAGCCTCTGTCTGTCTGTCTGTCTGTCTGTCTGTCTGAAGATGCCAGCACTCTATCCATCACTGTCTCCAGTTTATGACCATCAGCTCAGTCAGTGTCAGGACCTCAGCGCCTCAGCGTCTAGTAAACCTCCAGACTGCACAATGTGCAGCTACACTGATCCTCATATTGCTTATTTATTCTGATCTGAGATCAGCTTTATACTTTGCTTTGGAGTACAACAGGTGGCTGGTGCTAATCTGAGGACACCATTTTGAGGTGTAGCTTCTGCCATATACCACCACCGAGACTCCACTTGCTCATCTACTCTCTTTTGCACTTACTGTATTTTGTCCGGTTATGCAGCTGTCTAGTTATGCAGAGCTCCAGAAAATCAGCAGAACACTGAATCCAGCAATTAGTTGCACTTTTATACCTCTGTGATCTGCAGGAGTGATATTTAATTATAGCTTGTACTGAGCTGTGTGATGATAAGAATACACACTAGTAATTGTCTGTTCTCTCAGCTGATTGCAGTTGCCACGTCTTCTTATAGCCAAGCAATTTCATTGGACAACGTAATGTCGCTCAGTTTCAGGCAATGCCTAAGAGATGCAGGTAGACCAATCAGATAACAGTGGTGTGTTCACTGGTGATGTTAACTCCTCCAGCATGCACATACAGCTGAGTCACTGTGCCAATGAACACATGAAATGAATGAAAAATGAAAGTAATTATCCTGCAGCCAGATGATCAAGCACATGTTTTTAATGACTGATTTTGTGTTGTAAGAGGTGTCATTTTATTATTGGAGATCTTTTTTTGTTTGTTTTTGTTTTTTAGCATGAATTTCATAATGTAACTTGTTATAATGAGAGGAAGACTTGAATGAAATCGAATTATTTGTATGACGTGATGTATAATAATGATAATATTTGAAAATGTATTTTGTCAACAGTAGTGCCTTATTTTAAGTATTATAAGTGTTTGTTTTTTCACTCAACTTCTCAGCCAGTACTGATTTTTACCTCTACATACTCTGGTAGTGTCCTGCTTAAGAATGTTTATGATCTGCTGTCTCTGACTAGGAGGTTTTTTATTCTAAATCTTTGAACAATTTAATTTTAGAGATTTCAATATTAATAAAATTGTGTGTATAACTTTTTGGTGGCTTTATATATGAATAAAAGATCATCATTATATTTTGAGTTATTAAGAAATTAGGGTATTATAAATGAACAACAAGCTGGCACTGTCATAATAAAACAACAGTATTCCATTATATACGACGCTAACCTTGACAAGTTTAATAATACAGTTCTGAAGGTAAAACTAAAGTCTCACGGTTTTTATTCATGGAGCATTGAACACTGTGATGACTCATGCTTTGTCCTTAGCTGTGTTGCGTTACTATGGTGATGGGTCCTGATGCCCATTGACATCTGTGAAAGCTTGGCTGAACCAGCGGCTGTGTAACATAGGAGACAGACAGAGACAAAGAGAGGATTTATTCAGGACAAGTCTCAGCCAGGCTTAAACAGGAAGCCAAATGGTGATGTCATTGCCACTGAGTGTTCCTCACAGGCATTCAGGATGTCTACAATGTGTCCCAAATTAAAAAGAGTAATTAAAAAAAAGATTCTCTTTTCAGTGTAACGGCAAATTTTCTTTCGGCCATTTACTGCATTATATACTGTCTTTATAATTAGAAGCTAGATATCTATGTGTTGACTAAAGATTGTTTTACCTTGTTTCTTTTGAGTTTATTTAGAGTTGACCGTTCTCTCACAGTCAGCTCATTTAACAGCTGTTAACTAACTAACTATATATACACAGTGCCCTCCACTACTATTGGCACCCTTGTTAAATATGAGCAAAGAAATCACAGGGGTATAAATATGAGGTAACACACAGGCCAAATTCCCTTAGTCATTCATAACAATGGGTAAGACCAAAGAATATAGCTATGATGTGTGGCAAAAGGTTGTTGAGCTTTATAGTGGCTGTAAGATTATAGCAAAGGCATTTAAAATGCCAATTTCCACCATCAGGGCAATAATTAAGAAGTTCCACTCAACTGGAAATGTTATTAATCAACATGGAATTGGGCATGTGTCTATATTGCCACAACTCACTGTGAAGAGGATGGTTTGAATGGCCAAAAAATCTCCAAGGATCAAAGCTGGAGAATTGCAGAAGTTAGCTGCGTCTTGGGGTCAGAAAATCTCCAAAATTATAATCTGAAGTCACCTACATCAACACAAGTTCTTTGTGAAAAAAGCCTCTACTCTCATCCAAAAACAAACTCCAGTGTCTTCAGTTTGCCAGACACCACTGGAACTTCAAATGATATCAGGTTCTATGGTCAGATAAAACCAAAATAAAGCTTTTTGGCAATCGACACCAGAGGTGGTTTTAGCCCACACAGCCATATGCCATATGGAAAAGTACCTCATGCCCACGGTTAAATATGGTGGTGGCTCTTTAATGTTTTGGGGCTGTTTTTCTGCTACAGGACCTGGATATTTTGTTAGGATACATGGCATCATGGACTCAGATATCAGATATCAACAGATATTAAATAAAAACCTGACTTCCTCTGCCAGAAAGCTTAAAATGGGCTGTGGGTGGATCTTCCAGCAGGACGATGATCCAAAACATACATCAGAATCAACACAAAAATGGTTTACTGACCACAAAATCAAGGTCTTGGCATGGCCATTCCTATCCCCAATCCCCATAGACAACCTGTGGGGTGAACTGGAGAGTCCACCAGCGTGGACCTCAAAATTTGAAGGATCTGGAGAGATGCTGTATGGAGGGATGGTTTCAGATCCCTTGCCATGTATTCTCCAACCTCATCAGGCATTATAGGCGAAGACTCAGAGCTGTTCTCTTGGCAAAGGGAGGTAGGACAAAGTATTGACTAAAAGGGTGCCAATAATTGTTGCACACCTATATTTAACAGAGATTTTGTTTTGATAAACCTGTTTTGTTTGATATCCATGAGAGTGGAGTATTTTTGTGAGTTTTCTGGAAAAAAAAAATATCAAAAGGTTAAACAATGGAGACTATTTTTCACAGCCTTCTTTGCTCATATTTACCAAGGGTGCCAATATTAGTGGCGGGCACTGTAGTCCCCTCTGAAAGTATTGGCACAGCAAGGCCAGTTCAAGTGTGAGAGAGAGAGTGTGTGTGTGTGTGTGTGTGTGTGTGTGTGTGTGTGTGTGTGTGTGTGTGTGTAGGCAGCATGTATTATCTACATTCTTAAATGATCTGACAATTGTGCGTGAAAACAAAGATGACACTTAGATGACAGAATTTAAGTTTTTTTTATTATTATTATTCATGATGACTAGAATGGTTCCGGTTTACAGTAAGCAGAAATCTAAGTTTGTGTTTGGATTTGAAAGCGCTCATTTGTTATACTGCACTAAAGAGGAACGGAATTAAGACACATACAGCAGCAAAAAACAGGAACTATCACAGCATCTTCTCAACAACATCTTAGGGCAAACAGAAGCAAAGCCCAATAATATGCATATTTCAGTACTATTAAGACAATTAGCTTGTTCAAATATACCTTTTAAAATAGTGTTCTTGTTTTACTTATTAAAGAAGTACATTCAGGATTATAACTAATAAGATCACATGCAGAAATTGATGCGTTGGCATGATTTAAGGGCAGATAAAGCCATTCATTTTGGAGAATGGACTCAGGAGTGTGGAACTGAACCAAAAGAGGGACCTTATTTCTTAAGTCTGTTCTTGCTTATTGCAAAGTAAAATTCCACTGATGCTATAATGCTCCAAAATTAAAATGCTAGACAAGAGTAAGATTGTAGCCATTTGTTATTTTCATTGGTGTATACAAGTGTATGTAAGCAGAGAGGTTGCACTGCTCTTTAGATTTTGTTGTGTAGAATTCAAGTCATTCAGGAGAAGAAAACCTCGCAACTGTAGTTTGTGTGATTTTCAGTCTTCTGGTACGGAGAGAGTAATGCATCATTACTGAAATCTGAATTAGTCTACAGTTGTGTTTTTACATATAAACTTATCACAGTCTTTTCACCATTTCACTCAGAGTTCACTGTACCATATGCATATTTGCTAGCTCTTTGTTTTGTTCAAGCAGCATCCATCAAAGCAACACATACATTCAATAATATGAAGTTAGTGCATACATTGCACAGAGTTCTGTGCACAGCAGTCACACATAATCAACAAGACCAGACAGTACTTGTTCCTAAGGCCAAATATTAAAATATATCCATACCTATGAACATACAGTACACAATCGGATTTTTAGTACAGTTCACCTATCAAAAATACATATTGTCCTTGGTGTATAGTTGTATATTTATGTTGGGATTAGAGAGCAGTTTCAGTGATTTAGGCTCATGTCATTTATGAGGTCGACAGGACCAGAGGTAATTTCATTGCTTTGGACTCTGAGCATTAACCTTCCAGGAACACAATGACACTATGCCTGAAAATAATAATGATGATAATAATAATAATAATAATAATAATAATAATAATAATACCTAATCAATTTCCATAAAAAAAATTAACTGACCTTGAAACAAAATACAGTGTCAACTGCATTCCATAATACTGATTCATACATGTCTGAAATAAACAATTAAGACATGAACTTATTTGTTCATTTTAACATCCCGGGGTGCTGTAGTGAAAGCTTGGCTTTGTTTCAGCATAAAAACAACCATAAAAAGTTCAAAGGGATTTAAAAGCTTATAATAAAATTGCAGCAAATTGTTTGTCACAGGAATTAGGACTTAAATCTTTCATACACAGTCCCTGACTTAATCTCAGTCTGTTCTGCAAACACAACAGTAAATATGAATAAAACACTAGCTTGTTGTTTTGTGTTAGTTGTTTGTTTGTTTTTTTTACAAATTTAAAAAATCAACAGACCATGAAAGCGCTTACTTTAACATATACATTAACATATAGACGCAGAGACATTTGTATTGTGTTTTAGAAAATTAAACATGATAATCACATCAACAAAACAGTAAACTAAATACTAAGGTAATACTGAAGCTGTCAAATAAATATAAATAAAATTAACTTGATTCAAACAATTTATATTAGTTATGTTGCGCCAGGGATTTTCAGATTATTTGTACTCAATCCACGACTTCCAACTCATTCACTGAATGTATGTACACAGACTGGCCTTTAAACCTATTGTATAACAGACAGACAATTATACATGATCATACATTTAGGATACCGTACTAGATTCAGTCAACTATGTTATATTCAAGCTTCAGTAAATATTAGAAGTGCCTCATTTCTCATTAATAAATATTTCTATTTAATTAAAATAACCTAATAACCCCAATGTCATTTATGTAAATATTTACATGCATTTTATCTACCCATACTCCTTTGTTCTAATGGCTTTTTTTTTTCCACATAAAAAATGCTGTTTTTCTCTGTGTAAAATAATTATGTGATTTGTATAATTTTGCATTGTTTGGAATACACTTTAGAATAGGACAGTCCATTATGTGTCACTGTGCATCTGGTATAAGGCTACTACGGATTTTTAATCCCTCCTCATCAAAATCTGGCTAATGTTCCAAAGTGCTGTTCATTTTCAATGTGATTTAAAGTGTTTCTGCATTTTTCTGTAAACCCTTATTCTGTCTCTAAATGGTTATTGCAGAAGGCACACAACAGGGGCCCATGCTATCCATTTCTACAATGTATAGGTGAAATAGTGCTCACTTCTTATGCAGCCAACATTTACACAGTCACGTGTACTGCTACATAAACCACTGTCACCTCCATTCAAACTAAAGCTAATTATTGTTTCTGGCTTTAAACAATGTGTTAAACTGTTGCCTTAAAAGGATGATCAGAATCAGAACACTGTACTGAACCATACAAAGATACTCCTGAACTCAAAACCTTATCTCTTGAAAGGTATAAAATTGGCAAATAATATATCATAGACCTTATCACAAGTCATTCTTATGTAAAATCAGGGAATACAAAAAGAATAATTAAATTATAAAAGCAAACCCCTTAAAATACTGCACCTTCTTAAAAGAAACCTAAGCTGCTCTGGCATCATGCACTAATTAAACTAAAACCAATGTATAACCCTTTTACACTGTTAACTGATTTCAATTCTTAACAGATTTTCTTGATTCTTTTTTCTTTTCTTTTCTTTTTTTTTTTTTACATCAGCCACAACAGGTACAAACAAGTCAGACAAATCCCGCAAAGCTGCTGGTCATCTACAGTGCCATATCCATAAAGGCACGAATATAATACATCTACAACCCCCTGGTCACAAATTAAGAGCAACACAAAATTGTGGATTCATCTCACAGAATACTTTTAACAGAGTCTGTTAGCTGTAATATAGAATTTAGATTTGGCACTTTCATATGCTTTACATTTTTGTTTGCTTGTTTGTTGGTTGGTTGCTAGCTTGTTTTTGCTGGTATGTGCAGAGTATTTGCATTTTCAGAATAGCATGATTTAAGTCATTCATATTGAAACTTCTACATATACTCCCTTGGTACTTTACTCACACCTTTTCTTGGTTTTGTTGTCTGAAAGGGGGTTATTAGATTTCTGCAGACAAATTACCCTTACAGGATCCTATTTCCGTTCCAGATTAATGTTACAATAACTGTTAACTTGGATAATGAAGTTAGTTGTGGATTGATGTTATATACTAATAAAATACAGAGGGTATTTTGTGCTTCAAATTCATATTTAGGGCATCTGAATGTAAGCATGTCTCTAAAATATTACAATTAGGAATATGGGAATAAACTAAATATACAACAAACTGAAGACTTTTGCCACAACCTCTATTAAATTAACCTCACAGTCTTTGCGTAGGTCTTGCAAGCCCAATGAAATAGCACATAACATAAGTCAGGATTCTAAACCAAAGATTATTGGTAAGACCTTGGAGCACAAGGATCTGCTGCTGTTGCAGGATAAGATATAAATGGCAGTCAGTGGGATGCAATGCTGTGGGTGGTAAGGAATACACTCTTAATTAGTCTTAATTAATAATGCAAAATGATGTTTCCCTAAATGTAAAGCATGCCTAAAATTCTATTTTGCAGGCAGGGAAAGACTCATCTTGCATAACAACCGTACTACTGCTGGCCAAGACCATTATATTCAGATCCTGTTGCTTCTTGTGAGTCTGCTGGTACCAGTCACGAGTCACTTCTGTGTCATGGGTAGGGATCAGTGTGACCTATTGAGAGGGCAATTAAGTTATTGGTAAATCAAAAATATTTACTTTATAAATGAGTTCAGTAGTTCAGTTTAAAATGATAACTTTTACAGCTTTATCTAGCTGCATTCTCTAGTTTTAACAGTGATGAAGAAATATGACAAAATTTCATATTGGTTGTGTACCTGCAGATTGGTTCCCCACTGTGCTTTGCCTTCAAGCAGCGCATCCAGTACTCCACGACTTGGTTCTCCACTGCCTGGGTCATTTCCACTCACTACATAGTAAGCAGCACGCACCCGTTTGAAAAATTCTTGGTCTACATTTTTAGCACTGCAGTGATTTGGAATGTAGGCAAGGTCAACATAGAAAGGTGGTCCAGGGGAAGCTCCAGAGGTGGACTTCTGGTTTGAACCTAAAGGGCCAATCATAAAAAACTTACAATTTCATATCTAGCACTAACTCACTAACTTATTTTAAATGACTTTCTGCATACCTGTATTGCTCTTTACACCATTGACAAGTCCTTTTCCTGGATAGTTGTCTCCCTTAGAACCCTGTGTCTCAGGTATGCGAGAAACACGGAGGGTCTTCTCAGAATCTAATCTTTTAATAGAAGGGGCATGAGGTGAGGAGTCCTTGGATGTCTGTTTCACAGGTGTCGTGGACCTTCTGCTCCTTCCATCACCTTTACGTGCTGGAGATGCAGATTTTTGCTTCCCTAGAGTTTTTCTCAATCCTTTGTTGGTTTTAAGATCTTTCTTCAAAGGTCTCTCTGTGTGACTTTGCCCATTTAAAACAGCTTCTGGGTCTACCATGCACACATCAGGTTTGGGAGGCTGAGGGACAGGGTCTTTCATTGGGGCAGGTGGAGGATCATGGGTCCTTGGAGACGATGAGTGGAAACCAATTCCACTTCCACTAGTAGCTGACATCTTGTCCACTGGTAAATGCTCTGCATCCTCATCAGAGTCAAGGTTTCCCTCAGCTGTGATAGATGGACACTCCTCTGTCTCAGGTGGTACATCCGAGTCAGACTGAGAAGGAAGAGACTCACTCAGAGAGGTTGGAGGAGTTTCTTCTCCTGCAAGTGATACTCCATGTCCACTTGCCATGCCACTAGCAGGAGCATGGATTCCTTCCTTATTGTCTCCATGGTGGCTATGAGAATGATGGCGTTGTTCTTTGTGAGATCTCCTTTTAACAGAATGTTGTTCACGTTCATCGTCAAAATCATCATCCTTTGAGCAATCACTTCTGACATCCTCCTCTTCCTCCTCACTAGATAAATGGTGTGGGCTTGGATTAATGAATGATGGCGAAAGTTCTCCTTTGTGATGTTTGTATAGTGAAGGTGACTGAGAGGAGCTGGCATCCATTCTGAGTTCAGAAGGTCTAGTAAAATCTTCCTCTGATTTGCTAGAAGGTTTAGAGGTCTGTTCACATGAATGAGATACAGTTAGATCTTTCTGGCCTTTTAGGTCATATTCCAGCTGTTCTTTCATTTCTTTCTCCTCTTGCAGATGTTTAGACACATCCAATGTACTGTCAGGTATAGCTGTCGAACATGTAGTAGCCTTCTGAGTCATCTCAGAGTCAGAGGTGCTTTTTTGAATTGGCTCATCTCCATCTGTTTTCTTGGTATCTTTTTCTGGCAAATCTACCATCACTGGTTGCTTTCTCTCCTCGGTCTTGCACTCAGATTCTTCTTTGACCTTTTCCATCTGTTCCTTCTCTCTGCACTCGTCTTTCACTTCTTTCATGAAATCACCCATTTCTTTACTCTCTTTCTTTTCTCCAGATTTTTCTTTAACTTGTATTTCTTGCTTCTCCTCTTTCATGTAAAACTTTTCATATTCAATTTTATCATCCTTCTTACTCTGCTCTTCCTCGTTTCTCTCTTTCTTCTCACCCTCCTTCTCTTTTCCTGGTATTGTCTCCTCAACCTTCATCTCTTCTTTTTTCTCCTTCTGCTGGTCTGCTTGATCTTCTGACTCTTTTGGAGGAGAAGAAACTTCATGATCCTTTACATGAGATTCCTTCTCTTCTTTCTCTTTTTCCACCTCTGCCCGTTTTGGATCTGCTAGGCATGTGGTTCCAACTTCACCTGCTTTACTTGAAACTACATGGGAGTCTATACAAACTTCTGTTGGTCCATTGGAAGACTGTTCTGCTGAGAAATGTGGTGACTGTATCTCCAAATTAGACTGAACGGAGTGCATGGTTGAGGTGATATCATCATGCTGTCTGGGCAAAAAAGTGCTCCCTTTCTGATCATGGGGTGCACCTTGGTCACATTCAATTCTACAAGGTAAAGTCCCTTCTTCTTGTTCAGTGTCAGAGGATTCTTCATGGGAGTGTTTTTCTGATGTGTCAGCTTTCTTTAGTGGAGCAATATCAAATATAGCCAGTGAAGCAGAAGCTACGTCAAGCTGCTGTGATGCAGTTGTGGCAGAATCTGGGGCTTTTGAGCACTGTGGATCAGTCGCTAACACGTCTTTTTGGTCAGATGGCTGATCTTTGTCTGATTTAATACTTGCTAATTCTTCCTCTGACTTTTCCTCTGCTGATGATACCTGGTCTTGAAAGAATGATTTGGTCTCCTCCAGTGGACTGAGTGGAGAAAACCTTGCAAGACTGGATACAGAGTCAGCTGTTGCAGATGTGAGCTTTTCAGAAACTTCCATGGCTTCATCTCTTGACTGTACCCCAGAGCTTAAATAGGATGAATCTATTGCAAGAGATTCCTCTTCTTTGAAAGAAGAATACTCATATGATATACTATCGGCATCAGTTCTCAAATGAGCACTGGGAATAGTAACAGGAGTCTCGAAAAGTCCCTCACCAACGTGCTGACCTGTAGAATATGAGGCAGAGGTGGACGAGGAATAACTGTACGATGAAGAGGACAAAGAATGAGTTGTATCTAACGTGAAAGTTTGACTACTTGCTCCCTCGTGTTTTTTATCAGAGGACGTCTCTAGCTCACATTCATGCTTATGCTCACTAGTCTTGCTTAGATCAGGATGTGCTAAACTGCTGTCTTTTTCCTTTGACTGCTCAATGTCTGTGCTTACCACCTTATGTGTAAGACCTGTTGTAACTGCCTCACGCGAGGTTTCAAAAATGTCTTTAGTAAATGATTCATCTGTCTCCGTGTGCAAAGGTTCTTTTAAAGCTAGTGATACAACCTCCTCTTCCTGGATTTTATTAGAAGAATATTCTTCTACACATGGCTGCTCTTGCATTTTGTCACTTGATTTAGAATCCATTGGATCAGATGCAGCTTTGGATTCTTTCTCAGACATCTCTCTGGCACCTTTCTCCATACCCAAATCACTGGCTTCATCCTCTTCACCTGCCTCTTCCTCATCGTTATAATCACCTTCTTCATCTGCAAAAATCTGTTCACTTTTGACTGGGTATGTTTCGGTCTCTCCACTCTCCAGCTGCGATTTGCTGGTCAGAGAACTTGCAATACTTGTGCACTCTGATGCAAGGACAGTGTCATGCACATGCCGCTCCTCAGGAGATGAACCAGAAACATGGCTACTTACACCTACAGGAGTTGACTGACCAGGTAGGATATTTTCCTCTGGTGATGAATGTCTAGAAGAAGAAATTTGGCCTTTTTTACTGTCTGATGAATCTTCTTCTACTTGCTTTGCTAACTTAATGCCTATCTTATCTTCCCTTGTTCTGGTCTGACTCTCTGGTATATTCTCAGTCTGATATGAGATTGACTGTAACGTTGTGGTCTCTAAGCTTATCTGATCTTGTGAAACCAGTCCATGTTTGGAAGTCTTAACATCTACAAGAGTCTCAGCTTGAACAGTTGTCATAGTATTATCACAGATCTGTTTATGTGATGTAGCCATTGTCTCTTCTATCTTTACGTCCTTCTCTTTCTCTTTGGCAGTGTCTAACTTTTCAGGTTGTGGCAGACTGGAGGCAGAGGGGCAAGGTAATTTTGAGGACAATTCAGTGTAAGTGTCTTTTTCTTCTTCTCTCCTGAGAGAACATGTGTCCTCTTTGGCAGGTTCCTTTTCTTTCTCTTTCTCTTCTCTTTCTAATTTCTCTGATTTGTCTTGGACTTCACTGGAAGAAAAAGAACTTGATCCAGCTACAGAGGTGGTTTTGCTGTCAGGACTCTTATACGCATCTACTCTCATTCTAGCTACTTCTTCTTCTTGGTAACTCACCTTATTATCTTGCTCAGAGCAGGTACTGGGTCCACTAATGCCACTAGTCTTCATCTCTGAGAAAGACATGTCATAGTCAACCTTGCTGAATGATACTGGTTCTTCATCACTTTGTTCATCTAGTTGGCATGCAGCTCCCTGCAGAGATGTCTGGCTAGCCCTTCTACTGTCAACTACATTTATGTCGAGGTTTGTTTTAGAAAATGTGTCTTTGTCTTCTCTGTCCTTCTCAAAATCCTTTGAGACTGGTTTTTCATAAGGCTCATATTTAGAAGCGTCATAGCTCCATTTTTCTGGTTCATAGGTGCTACTGTAATCCATTTTCTCTTTTTCTGTTTTTGTCTTTTCAAAACTGTCTGCTTTTTTAAAACATGACAAGGATGTTTCTAACACTGGAGAGACCATCTCTCGCTCTCGTTCCATCTCCCTCTGCAGTTCCTTTTCAGGTTTAACAGTGTCTGTTGAGGAAGGCTGTGTTTCAGGTTTTTTTAACTCCTCACCACTCACCTGAGTGGACGCAGCAGTTGATAGCTCGAGTGTTGATGCCGTAGTACTATGTTCTGAAGGAGCTATAGGAATAGATGTGCTCTTGGGCTCCTTGCTGTCTTTTAGTACATTTTTGTCATCTACCTGAGTTGGCAATTCATCTTTTAAAGTGCCTGCTGTAGATGGAATTTGTTCAGTGAAAGTTTCGTTACTTTCCTCTAAGACCCGTGGTTCTACTGACAGTGGTCTTGAACCTGCACCCCCCATGCAGACGGCATCTCCTTCATCGTCTTCAGTACTTTCTTCATTATCTGAGTACTTTGTTGGAAATTCAGAGCCCAGTGATGTTTTTATGCTACTCTCTGTTGCTGAAAATAAAGCTCCAGTTTTAATGTCCTCAAGACATTTTTCTTTATAGTCTAAATTCAACTTGGCACCAATGTCTGTTTTCTCTGATACTGACAGGAAGGTCTCTGTTTCATAGGTTGACAGATGCTGGTCATCTCTGTGCTGTTGTGATCTATCTATAAGCTCTGTCTGATCTTCCACATCTTCTGTCTCCGAGCTTGACACTGAAATTCGTTTTGTTCCTTCCAGAGTTGTTTTCTCTGGCTCTTGATCCAATGGTGCTGGAATCACTGGTTTGGGGGTATCCTCCTTTTGAAGTTCTCTATATGGTAAATCAAGTTTTGAATCCATTATTTTATCTGATCCAGATAAAGGGGTCAGCTCAGATAATGATTTGATGGGACTTTCTTTGGATTCCAATTCAGGTTTTGAAGCGACTGTTTCATCAGGTATATCAGGTTGATCCACTTTTAAAATGTCATCTATCATTTGAGAAGATGAGTCAAGATCTTGCGTTTTGCTGTCTTCTGTGTGTATCTCTTTAGTTTCTTGGACTTTGTCAGTTACACCTGTTCTTTCTGAAGGGAAGGTGGGTATGTGAAGTTCTTCCCTTTGAATCTCTTGTTTCTCTTTAGAGTACTGAGCTTCTTTGTCTGCTGAATCAGTTTTCTCAGAAATAGGTTCGGATGCATTTGATTGGTCATCTTCTATATCTTTATCCTTGGGTTCATGATCAGCTTTTGAAGAAACATTTACTGGGACTGATACTGTTGGCATAATGTCTTCCCTGATCTCTAATTTATCTGTAGATCTTTCAGATGGGCTTAGTTTTTCATCTTTAGACTGATCTGATTTGTCTGCTTTGGAAAGTATTTCTGTCTTTTCTGAACTAAGATCTGCTATAGATTGGGATTCATGTTTCTCTATGGATTCTTCTTCATGTTTGCAGGTTATGTCTGACTTAACCTGAGGGCCAATTTCCTCCTTGTGTTTAGTTAGTTGAACCTCTTTCACTACTAAATGTTTTTCCTCTGAGGGTACCTGGAAGGCTTCAGGCTGGCTTTCTGTTATATGTTTATCTATAGATTCAAGGTCAGATTTTAATGATTCATCCATTTTTTCATCCACAGGCTTCTTTGTAGTGTCCTCCTCACTTCTGTATGATAGATGTGTCTCCTCCATAGTGTGTATTTGTTCTGCTTGGTCTTGCTTAGATTCTTGAACTTGTTTTGATACTACAACTGTATCTTTTACTTCTTTAATTGACTCAGTTTCCACAACAATATCTGTTATTGGGGAAACATGTCCAAATGTGTCTGGGTGCTGTATTTCAGAGTACATGTCTTCTTTTGTGTCTTCTTTGCATTCTTCTTCCAGTTTTGTTTTGTCATCTAGCAATGATGTCTGGGAATGACTCTCATCCACACATTTAGAGGTTATGTCTGTTGTTTCCAAAGTTACTTGTTGTGTTTGAGGTTTAATGACTTCTTTCTCCATTTCTTTAGACTCTTGTTTAATTATATGACATGCATCAACATCTTGTAAAGTGGACTGCAGTATTACAGTTTCAGTAACTTCTACTTTTTTGTCCTTTATCTCATCTAATTTATCAATGTTTTCTGATTCTGTCAATACATCATCAGGTTGCTCCTTCTTTCTATCTTTTATCGAAGCTTCATCCAATGTTTCAACTTGTGTGTGTGGTAATACTTGTATGTCTTGAGCTTGTTCATTGACCACATCTGTCTCTTTGGTTTCATGAGCCAGGTGAACCTTTTCTGGTGTTGACTCTATAACTTGAGGCTGAATTTCTTCATCATGTTTATCTTTAGATTCTTGATCCTGCTTAGTGTCACTTTCTGTCTTATCACACACTTTTTGAGACACCTCATTCTCTTTAGGAAGCAAAGCTATTTTCTCTGATTCTGATATTACACATTGCTGCTGTACTATTTCTGTCTGCTTTTCTTTAGATTCTAATAGTGATACATCTGCTTTTTTATCCATCTCTGGGTGAGATATTTGCTTGTGATCTTCTTGTTTCTCCTCCTTTTCTTTCTCATCTTCATAAAGCTCCTTTTCTTTTTCTCTTTTCTCATCTTTAACCCCAAGTGTTTCATCAGTGTGATCAGGATCATGAAGAGACCCACTTTTTCCTTCTTCCACGGTTTTGGCTTGGAAAATGTCTTGATATTTATCCTCATTATCTCCACTTGTCTTTGCTCCTCCTTTTATTATGTCTTGATCTGCTGCTAAATCTACCATTTTCAATGAAAACTCCTCCTTTGCTGTCAGTGGAGCTGTTGCAGTAGTGGACAACTTTGCGTCTTGAGATATTTCTTCCTCTTTCACCAAAGACTGTTCCTTCTGTTCCTGACTCTGTAATTCTTTTTTATCCGTTTTTGCAATGGTGTCTGATTTGTATTCTTCTGCCTTGTCAGTTTGTATTTTTTGTTTTTCACTTTCATCAATTTCAATCTCTGAGGGGAAGGCTAGATTCTCCTGTTCTTGCTGCAACTGTTCAGGGAACATTTTGGCTTTATCTTCCACTGGTGATAGGCGAAGAGGGGAGTGGGTGGCACTAGGTGGTCCAGACTGAGTAGGAGAGGCCATTTTCACAGTGCTGTCATCTGGACTGAAGCATCGATCTTCAGTCTCTGGAAAAACAGGCAAATCTGAAATTACTGGTTTAGAAATTACATCTTCTCTAATTGGTGAGAGCGTTCTTTCCTCCAGCTCAGGAGAGGACAGTGATTTTTTGTCCAGTGTGGACTCCAAAGAAGCAGGCTCAGGGCTCTTGGGCTTCTCACTTTCTTTGGTTTTCTCATGCAGTTTCTGGGATACAGCATATCCTTCCTGTAGTTTTCCAAGTGAGATGTCAATGTTTGGTGTTTGATCTTCATACTCATCCTCCTCATCTTCATCATGGTGAGCAGTGGCCTCGACTTCCAGGGGAAGAGGTGGAAATTCCTCTGAAGGAGGTGATTTGAAGCATTTGTCCTCCTCCAGGGAGGATGTTGGAGAGATGGTTCCAGCAGAGTGTAAGTAGTCCTTTCCTTGAGTAGCTTCTGTTTGTGTTATGGGATGTACAATGTTTACTGTGTCCAAATCTAGTGAGCTCTTTCCAGTGTCTTCAGTCTGAGGTGCTGTGACAGATGCCACTGACTGATCCTCAGTAACAGAGGTCGGAAAAGAGGATACTTTTTCATACTCAGTGATGGATGTTGCTGAAGAAACATGTTCCTCCTCTGCCAGTGGAGCAGCAATTATGCTGGTGTACAGAGAAATAGCAGGTTCTTGGATACCCATAAATGGTTTTGCTGTTTCATCACCCATTGCTTGCATCTCTTTCATACCATGGATTGCATCAAATGAGCCTGGTTGATCTGGTACTGAGACATCATATGTGCTGACTTCATATTGAAGGTGGTGTATTCTATCCTCTACTTCCTCGTGAATCTCTTCATCTGAGATTGTCTGCTCAGTTTCTGAGTAACCAGGTATGGTCTCATCCTGAATATAGGATAAACACTCTGCTGCAGCGGCTCCTTGAACTGTAGATGCAACCTCTTCCTCTTTAGCTGCCTGAGTATCCTCCCCTGTCTTGTACTCCCATTCCTTTGTAACTTTTTCATAAGTTACATCTTTGATTTCTTCATCTGCAATGGCATCCAAATCTTCTGCCTCCTCCAGCTCAGCTTTTTCAATTACATATTCATCTTCGGTTTGCTCTTCCTCAATTTCTGTCTTTGTTATGCCTGTAAGTTCTTCCCTGCTTTTGTGTTTTTCCATTTCCTCAACTTCATGTTTTCTGTCAACTCCCTCCATATCTTTAGTATCCTTTACCATTGCTTCATCTTCTTCATCACCTATTCCCATATCCTCTTCCTCTTCTACTGTCTTCTTCTCAACTGTCAGCACTTCTTCCTCTTCCTCCTCTTCATCATCTATAGCAGTCCCTTCATCTTCAAATTTATCACCCTCTTGTACCTGGCACTCATCTGCAGATTTCTCAGGTTCCCCTTTGATCTCTGTTGGCGCTAGTGCTTCTTCCTTATCTTGAGATCTTGGTTCCTGGGGTTCTCTTGCAGAATCAAAGACCTCCTCTTTCTCAGTGGTAGTGTCAGGGATTGGTCCAGGTCCTTCTTCTACTGATATTTTTGATGGTGCATGGGCAGTTTCCTCTGGCTCAGATTGGTCTATCTGCATGTCATTTTCTCTGAGCGCCTCAAAATCTTTTGTCAGATCTTCTGGAGTTGAGGGAACAGATCTAACCTCTGCTGTTTCATTCTCTTGTGTTTCAGACTCAGCTTTCTTGGAAGCTGGCTCTGCAATAGGCTCTACCTTAGTAGTCTTGCTCTTAGTGGTTTTGGGTTTCCCTTGAGTTTTTGCCTTGTGAAGAGTCTTTCTGACTTCTGGTGTGAAGGGTTTTAGATCAGGTTTGGTTATTTTCCTCAATTCTGGTTTTACAACATCTTTGCTCTTTATTTTTTTCTCATCTTTTTTCACAGAGTCATCTTTTTTGAGTTCATGTTTATCTTTCTTGATCTCTTTCTTTTCTTTGTCCTTTTTCTCATCCATTTTAGTTGCTCTTTCTTTGGTGTATTTTTTAATCGATTTCTCCTTTAATAACTTTTTCTTTTCTGTTACCTCAGCTTTTGGTTTCAATGGTCGTGTGTGTTTTTTCTCCTCTTTCTTCTCAGCTTTGATCTCCTTGACAGTTTCAGTTTTTGTCTCAAGAATAGATGTGTCTTCTTCAGGTTCTTTTACAATCTTGGTAGGTGTGTGTGTCTTGGGAGATGACTTAAGACTTTCTTTGCTCTCAGCCCTTTGCTTTAATTTTGGCTGTTTTGTAACAGATGGTGAGAGCCCTGAAGCAATGTCCTTTTGGGTAGCCACTGGATATCGCAAAAAGTCCAGGTGTTTTAGCTTTTCAAGCCCCTCAAGAATTTTGTTCTGGGGAGCATTGCCAGGGAACAGAACTCTAACAATTTTCTCCGTTGGACTGGCAGGAAGCCATACCACAAGAGCTGTAATAGATGTTAAGTACGGCACAGATATTTCTCCTTCCTTTCCATTGGGAAGAACAATCCCAGTTTTTGCTTTGCTGTTGCCAGCCCACTTCTGCATAAGAAACTGCATTTCCTTACTGTCTTTCACAGGATTGAGGACAAACATTTCTAACCTACCTACACCCATCTTGTGAAAAAGAGTGATGGGTTCAATTGTATTACTAACTACTCGGAAAAGAGGTTCAGGTGTCATTCCAAGTTTGTCAAGGTACTGCAATGTCAGAGAGGCCTCTTCGATACTACGCTTGACTTTTAAGTTTGATTCAGATGTGCGCAGCTTTTCTGGTACATTGAAGAACACAACTCCAAGCTCTGGTGAGATGAGGTTCTTCATCCAGTCACTGTAGGTAGTTGAACCTTGTGATTGCTCTTCCTCTTGCTCTGCTATCTTCCTTTGAAGCAGTCCATTTATACCAGGCAGGTTGTCAGCACCAATGTGGGTGAGAAGAATGGAATCAATACGATCCAAGTGTCTAACAAGCTTCCAGAAGCATGATCTTCTCTCTGAGCCACCATCAATCAAAATATTGAAGCCATTGACTGCAAACAGAGCAGAGTCCCCTCTACCACCAGGGAAGATATAGCAGCAAGGCTTGGATAGCTTAAGGAATCCTCCAGATGTGGGTGGCTCAAGAAGATCAAATGGGGATGGGACATCTACAGTCTCAGAAATGTATTCTGTGAACTCTGTGACACCTTCCATTTTGGGGAGTATGGGCTCTGGATTCAATTTGAAGTCCATAACCTCCCTCAAATGCTGTCCCAATGATGTCCAACCTGCCTCAGCCCGGCAAGACACAGTGAGTGTTGCCTTTTGCCCTGGGACTGCTTTTTCCAGCAGGTTAACAACCTACATTGTAACAAAGAGAGAGTCAGGATGAATACTCACCATTAGACCAATACAAAATTTCAGTGCAATGATTTTCCAACAGTTCTATAATCTTTTGTATCAGTCATATCAGTTAATACAGCAATGTACACTGACAATAGATGTTTACAGGCCCATTTGTTGCCATTCATTGCCTATTCCTGCTCACTGCTGGTGGGTGTGCTTCTGGCATTTACATAGATATTGCAAATTATAAGTGTTTTTCTTCCATTAATCCCGCACCTCATTGGCTTAATGCAATGTGGCAAGGTTTTGAAAGGAATAGTTACAAA
The DNA here is from genome assembly GCF_001660625.3 of Ictalurus punctatus. Classification (NCBI taxonomy): domain Eukaryota; kingdom Metazoa; phylum Chordata; class Actinopteri; order Siluriformes; family Ictaluridae; genus Ictalurus; species Ictalurus punctatus. The sequence goes on from NC_030423.2 coordinate 16,618,557, forward strand.
TGGGCATTTACCATTTATTGCCAGTTTATTTGGTATAGCTATCTTATATCTAAGCACACTGGCCATTTTATCAAGTACACTTACTATTTAGGTGCAGCCATCTACTGCAATACAAAATTTTTCAACTATTCTCTACCCCATCTATCAGTTGAGAGGGACCATCATATGAAAGCAGCCAGGACCATCACAGTTAATGGTGGACGTGGACCATTCTCCGCACAGCAGTGACAGTGAGACGGTAGTGGGTAGTATGTGCTGTGGTAAGAATGATAAGTGCTACGAGTGTATCCGATGAAACAGTGATGCTGGTGTCTTTTGGACACCTCAATATCACCTCTGGGTTGAGAATTAAAAATATCCAGTCAACACCAGTCCTACATTCAGAAACTTACCACTGATTAAGAACTAAAGGATTAGCAAAATTGTATACAGAAAAGATACACTACACTCCAACTGTACAGCTACAGAGTACACCAACAAGGTAGTTGTTGACCAGTAAAGGTAGGCAGCATTTCAAAATTCCAATAAAACTACTATGCCTAATACACTTGTACCAGCATAACCACTCACATGTCACTATCATGAAAGCACCGAGAGTGATCCACCCAATATATTTGGTTAGATGGTGGTCCTTTCCAGTAGTGAACATAGAGCTGACAAATTGTGCACAACAGATGGGCAACAGTCAGCGCACCTATTTTATTGGTATATCTGAGGTGAAATATGAGTACCTAATAAACTGGAACTCTGTTTATTTCTGATATAAACTACATTTAAGTTGATTGCTGAATTAGATATAAATTGAGGATTTAATGTTAAAATATCTCTGACTTACCCCAGGATCAGCCAAAACACATGAGACGGCTTGATGAGTAAACACCCCAGTTTGAAGAACCAGGTCACCTTGGTCTGAGTTCTGTCCACTCAGGACCAGTAGTTTGTGCACAGCTTGGTCAGACACAAGAGACCGGATCTAGGACAAAGACAGAAGCACAAAGGGTATTTAAAATACAGACAAGAACTGCTCTGACTTTGTGTACTAGCAAGTTATGTACGCTTATCTTGTGTAATTATATAAAAAAATATATATTTCAGCAAGTTTGAGTTAGATCTGAACTGCATGTAGACAGTTTCCATAAAACTGAGTCTACCATGTGTTTTCTACCAGTAGTAAAAAAAAAAAAAAAAAAAACTACCTCTGAAAGAACCGTATCCTCTGATGGATTGACTAAGACAACTGTTTCAAGTACATCACTTCTGTGGTGTAGAGTCCTTTGCCCTGTAAGAAACATTCAAATGTTTTAAGATGCTGATATATAATCGAGTAACATCAAAGTAAAATTTCACATTTTTGGAAACTCCATTCAGTCATAGATTTTCTTACAGAGAATGTGTATTGTACTCCTGTAAAGCCATAGGACTTACACAACTTTGCTTTAAACAAAAAAATTATGTGTCACATTAATTTTCTTTACATGTAACATGTCTTTTCAAACAAAATAATGCATGTACTCTGTAATACCTATATTCTGCTACATTTTGAAAAATAGCACTAAGTGAAAGGACACAGCTTAAACATGAAAAAACATTCAAATAAAGTTAGATGTTGCATTTCCCTAAACAAACCATTCATCCAAGTTTAACCAATAATACAGACTGTCCCAAAAGTCTCCATACATTTTTTAGCTAAATGTCTTCCAAAAGTTTTCACGCTTAGTATACAGTGCTGTGAAAAAGTATTTGTCCCCATCCTGATTTCTTCTGTTTTTTTGTATATACTAAATAGTTTCAAAAATGAAAACAAAATTGAAGATAAAACAAAAGCAATCTGAGTAAACACAAAATACAGTTTTTAAATGATGTTATTTACTGAAGCAAAAAAAGCTATCCAATACCAACTGGGCCTGTGTGAAAATGTATTTGCCCCCATAGTTACTAATTCCACAAATCTATGAAATTGCATTCATAATGGGGTTCAGCTAGACTAGATGCAACCAGGCCTGATTACCGCAAACCCTGTTCAATCAAATCAATTTTTCAACAATATGAAGCTGGTTAAAATGTCTTATCCAGTAACCCAAAGTTGTAAGAAATTCCAGAAACGATGAGGAAGAAGGTGATTGAAATACATCAGTCTGGGAAGGGTTACAAAGCTATTTCAAAGTCTCTGGGACTCCAAAGAACCACAATGAGAGCCATTATCTACAAATGGAAAAAACTCGGCACAGTAGTGAACCTTCCCAGAAGTGACCGACCTTCCACAAATCCTCCAAGAGCACAGCAACTACTCATCCAGGAAGTCACAAAACAGCCAAGGACTACATCAAAGGACCTACAGGCCTCCCTTGCATCACCCTTGTTTGGTTTACGCCAGATGTAACAGGAACCCTGTCTTCCTGTTACATCTGGCGTAAACCAAACACAGAATTCCACAAAAAGAACACCGTACATATGGTCAAGCATGGTGGTGGAAGTGTGATGTTGTGGGGATGCTTTGCTTCTTCAGTGCCTGGGCAACTTGCAATAATTGAGGGAAACATTAATTCTGCTCTATACCAGAAAATCCTAAAGGAGAGTGTCCAGTCTTCAGTCCGTAAGAAACTCAAGCGCAACTGGAATATGCAGCAAGACAAGTACAGGAGTAAATCCTAGTACTAGAAGTAAGTGAAAGAGCTCCAGTTATCTGAAGCATTTGGTTGCAGTTATTGCTGCTAAAGGTGGCACCAACAGATTTTAAGGGGGCAATTTTTCACATTGGTGATAGGTGTTGGATAACATTTTTTTAATGCTTCCATAAAAAAAATAAAATAAATAAAAACTGCTTTGGGTGTTTACTCAGGTTGCCTTTGTTTTATGTTGTATTTTGTGGTGCTGGCAAACATAGTCCCCTATGTATGGAGATTTGGGGCACCCTGTATATTATGTGCATGTCACTTTTAACTTAATCATTGCCTTTAACATCAGCCACTGATTTGACGCATGTAACTTATTGCTGTGATAGAAAGATTTAGGAAAAGACTTGTTTGGTCCATCGTATTCAAGTGCCAATGGCGGCAGCAGCAGCATTGAAAGATTAAGTCAGTCAGCATATTCTCCAGAAATTCAGTATACATTATATCGCCAGAGCCATATCTCCCTGGAGTTCTCACCTGGTTTCCCACTGAAGCTAAGCATGGTTGAGCCTGGCCAATACCTGGATGGGACACCTCTTGGGGAAAAGTGGTATTAGCGAGGCCAGTAGGGGGTGCTCATCCTGTGATCTGTGTGGGGCCTAATTCTCCAGTATAATGACAGTGACCCTATACTATAAAAACAGCACTTTCTTTCGGATGAGACTTTAAACCAAGGTCCCGATTCTCTGTGAGGAAAAACCCAGGACACTTATTGTAAAAGAGTAGGGGTATACCCAGGTGTCCTGGTGAAATTCTCCCATTGGCCCTTCTCTATCATGGCCCCCTAATAATCCCTATCTCTAAATTGGCTACATCACTCTCTCCTCTCCAGTAATAGCTGGTGTGTGGCGTTCTGGTGCATTATAGCTGCCCTTGCATCATCCAGGTGGATGCCACACACTAGTGTTTTGCACCCTCCTTAATACTTAGAGTGTTAAGTATAAATACATTTCTGTAATAGGGTGAAATCAGACAGTAAGTGGCAAATACCAAAACTTCAATATCATGCGTTTTCCTTTATCAATCTGTACCAAGCTAAATCTCTTGTACTTTTAAATATTCTGTTTCAAGATGAAACTGTATCTTAACAAGAGTACTGCAGAATGACTGCAGAGGGTTTCTCAGCTGATCTCCGCCCAGAGTGGCCTTCATTTTCAGATTTTTTGGTAGCTTTCAGTGACACAGCAGTTTTAAAAATCAAAGCCACTTACTAAATAAATTGTTTAACTTAATTATAGATGTGGCAATGATTTTTTCTTCTTCTTTGAGAATATCAGTAAGGTTTTTAGGCTAATAGTTATGATTATATTGCTCCAGTTAACGGAAGTATTAACTTTTTGAGTTCCTTCTTTAGAAATTACTCTTTCATTTGTAGCAGTCAATATAAAAGTCATGTGTTAGTTTGGAATCTGTAGAATCTATCTATCACCCGGGTTTAAATTCCAGTATACTGATGGTCATGTAAGGTATACAGTTAGAGCCAGTAACTTTGAATAGTATAAAAAAAATACTAGGTCTCAGCCAAACACTAACTCAAAACAGCCCACTCCTAGTCCCCATAGTATTTTGCAAACCATATGTACACTGTCCTGCCACCACACCCTTTCCTACACTGAGATGTACTTTATACTTGTGGGAAATACTGGACTAATATGATTATTCTATAACTTATCAGTGCCACTACATCAAATGAACATGCTTCTCAGTGCTTCAACAAAATAGCCATTTCTCTGGCACATCAAATAATTGCGCTACAGTCCTACCTCAATTGACCTGTTTGATATAAATATCCACTCATGAACACTCAAAATGGGAGCACTATGTTAAAATAAGCTCAAACAGGACAGTGGCAGAACACAGACCAAGCCACTGCACTGCTCCAGATAGTTTGCTCCAGATATAAGCACCCCAGAGGAAGAGGCCTATGGACGTTGGGAATAAAATCACCTTATCTGACGTGATGTGATGATAAAATGGCTTCTCATAGCACTGATGGCATAATGTCATATGTGATTTTCTTTCTACATTAGACCTTGCTGTGGTGTATGTAGCCCAAAGCATTGCATATATTTCAGCTGTTTCCCTGCAGAGGCTTCTTTTATTTCTTTGATGACAAGGTCAGTCTGAGGATGATTCCTGACGGTACTGTGGAATTTACTGCCCCTTTAAATGCCTACAAAGACCATATACCAGGCCAAGGCCTTCTGGATATTGTTACAAGACTGAGCACATAATGTTTATCTCTTGAGGAAGGGGTTTATTGTAATCTCATTTTCACAAGTCTGCTAGTCAATCTGGATCCAGGGTAGTATAAAGGAGACAGATGTGGCAATAAATTATAAATTAAAAAATCTCCACCAGAGTTTAATTAACTACAATTTTTAATTAGTCATATCATTAGCTAGTACCTGACAGTGCAACAAAGCATACGTCTTCTTTCACCTCAACATTCCACTAATATTTACTGGTTTTATTAAGCTATCCAAGATTTTCATGGCATCTAGATTTAACCTTCCTTTGTACTGTACATTCACAAGCAACAAATGTCCTAGTTTCTTAATGTAATCCTAGTCCTGCGACTTGGCAGCACGGATAGATTCTGCCATTAATACAATTAAAGCCTATAAGTTCATTTCAGCTGTGTCACTGAAACTAGGACTACCACCTGGCCGAAGATATAGCCATGCCTTCAGGCACTGACATTAAAACCATACTCTCCACATATATATGTCATATAAGAAGAATACAGTAATTCTCCCAGTAAACCGAAATAAATCAAATGCCTTCTCCACTGTTTCGCTAAACCTAGTACCATGAATGCATTTGCCAGCAGACACCTAGAAGACAGGAAAAAGGAATGGAAAGTATGGATATCAACAAGGTGAATGGGAAAGACATGAACAAAATGGAATGCACAAATAAAGACAAAAATGTCCAAAATGGCGACAAAGCAGACAAAAGAGAACGTCATTGGTACACTACCATTGTTTCCTGGACAAAAACTCCAGACTCAACCAAAGATAAAGATGAGCTCATAAGCCCTAACCCAACCAAATTTCCTCACATTTTTTTCATTATTCTCATTCTTTTTTTAACCTAATAGGAAAAAAAAGTTGGAGGTAGTCTGCTGGAGTGTTAGAGGGAGAGTTCAGAAAGCTTAAGTGTGGATTTAAAAAGTAGCACCAGAAGCTTATATTAAACAATAACTCTTTTATAACATCTTGAAGTCCAAATCAGGAGTCACTACATTTGGCTACTTTATTGCACCGCCTCATCCAAAACTAACATGGGAAAACGTTCCGCCGATTACTTATTATTCTTAAACAAGAAAATACATATGTGTATACTCCATATGAATTAAAAAAATACATAGCATACTGTACGTCAGACATTTCATAACCTAATACATAGTAATACTTGTACATTTATCATTTTCAGCTTAATCATATTCCAATACACAGAAGCCCCAGACAAGATGTAAAAGAAATAACTCTTCTTTGGACTGCTTTGTATGCATTGCATTTTTCATGAACTCTATTATCTTAACAGTTGGACTGTATTGATATGCACAGGTTGAAGAAAGTGACACATTTTTTGTGATTTGTATGTACAGTAAACCCAGTAGGACTAGCACAACAAAAACTTTTAAACATGTGCTAATGTGCTGTGTTCCTTTACAGACAATTTAATTTATTTATTTATTTATTTACTTATTTACTTATTTATGTATTTATTTATTTATTTATTTATTTATTAATTACACTTTAGCAAGCCAGAGCCAAGAAATAAGGCATTCTCTATCTTAAAAAGAACAACGCAGCTATGCATTATGCAGTCCATTTATCATATCAGTAATAAATATAGGAATGAAACAAAGCTATGTGGTATCTTCATTAAGGATTAATTGTGCAGAAAGGATTTTGATACTAAACAACCACACAGTTAATCTTTAGCATTACATAAACTGTAGTGGTTATATTCCTATACTAATGACTAAACAGTGCAAGTCTATGCATGGTAAATTGTATGCCTTCAAAAACAGCTAAGAGCTAAGACCTAAGATGTAACAGTAATACCCAGTCAGCCAGTGGGAGTGGTCCTCACTGCACAGTGCTGCAGTGCTCAGTGCAGGAGAGACGTCCGCATACAACAGACTAATATTGGTGTTCAGCTATAATGCCAGTTTGTGCAATCTCCCACCAACACAGTCGCCCACTAATAGGGATGAAAGACAAAATTATTTGATGTGTGTAATCGAGAAGAAAGAGGAGGAGATTTATAACTGAAAAAGAGAGACAGAGAAAACAAAAGAGAGAGAGAAATATTTTCACCTCACTGTGACCGAAGAGTCTCAGAGTCTCTCACAGCAAATGAAACCCTGACACAACACATCAGATCACTCCAGCACCTCAAAGGAGACTCAAAACTCAAGTTCATATGTGCAGAAAATTCCAGATAGGTATCTGTCAGGTGAAGCACCTTTGAGTTCATTAATCTCCCAAAGACAAGCTGCTCCTAATGCGGATTAAGGAATAATCACAGAGATGCAGTTGCTAATGTAATGGTTATCATTTAGTAGACTAAGACAATGTAAGTATTGGCAAAGAGGTCATGTTGTGTCCTCAATTTCCCCCAGCTGTAAGTAGAACAAGCAGAATGAATGACTCAGTAGAGCAAGGGGTCTGACTGTCCCTGTCTGCCTGTTTCCTCTGTGTCCCATTTTAACACGGAGTCTGACAGACATGCCCTTCAGGGTCTTTTCAGCCTGACATGTTAACTTTATCACAAAGTCTAATAGGACATGAAGCTGATCCATCTGAACAGACAAACATTATGCAGTGGATACACAACAACGATGACAAGCAAAAATTTGAATGCAGGTCATCACCAGTCCAAAAAAACCTGCTGAGATCAGAGCTCAGGATTGGTACCCTGTCTGGCTTTGTCAGGAAGTACACCCAGGTGCCCCAAATACCCCAGAGTTCATCCCAGCCCAGTCCACAAGCTTCCAGTTACTTTTATCACCAGTCTGGTATGAAGATAGGGTGGCAGTGAGGCAGATAGATCTGAGTCAAAGGGGAGAAACTCACACCCCTTTTGTAGACACTACAACTGAATGGAAGGATACACTATCAATTCCTTATACATTATGTGAATGATTTAGAAAAGTATTGACATTTATATTGATCGACACATACAGTCAGTCTATCATACTCTGAGCTGAATCTGCTGTCTGGAAGCTTGATTTCTGGATGGGTATTTCTGCTGATCCCCAACCAGATTTCCTACTTACAGTGTCTTAACCTTGATCCAACTCTGCTCTCAGGTCAGTATAAACTGACAGGCTTTTGCACTGCTGTTGCCTAGCCACCATTTACTGTAAGTGGGAGCAATGAAACAGTGACTAAGCCTCCATCGCAGTGCTGATGTGAGCTGGTATTCTCCTCCGAATTATTTCTGGTACTGCCAGCACTTCAGGTGGCACTGTGAACGGTGAAATAAGACATCAGCTGTGTTTAATAAACACCATGTCAGTAACAAAGATTTTTTTAAAAAATGTAAAAAATAAAAAAAAAATTTTTTTTTTAAACCCTCTTCATTTAGACTGAAAAGTGATTATTAAATGATAATCTAAGTATCATAACATGTCAGTCAGCAATGTAGATGATGATGTTAAGTGTAACATTTACATATTTCTTATTTGATTTCTTATTTGATAAGAACACAAGATCAAGTTTTGATTAGACTAGAGGAAAAAATCAAAACAAACACTGTCATGTTTGGTGACTCTCTCTTATCTTTTCCTTTTTTTCTGGATTTTATGTTGCGACAGACAGGGATGAGGAAGCGATTGGGGAGGAGGCGGTGTGGGTTTACGCTGAGTCACTGACCAACTAATCAATACGTGGAATTATTTTATTAATTTTTTTCTTCGGATTTCATCTATGCGTCACGGACGATAATCAATCGTGTACCTGAATTTTCCATGCGCACTTTCACACTCCCATAAATATTCCACAAAGATGCTTACTTACAGTCTACAGGCTTTATTTATTTTTTTCTGCCGTTTCCAGGAATAATAATTAAATTAACATGTTTTACGTATACAGTAGCATAGTCTATATACCGGCAGCACTAAACAAACAAAAATACCTTAAAGCAGTGTTGAGTCTCTGCGCCTTGCTGCATTAGTGCGTCATTCGGGACGTTTGAGTCAGAGGATGGTGAAGCTCTTCTTAACATATAATCACTTTAGATAAACTTCTACAAGTCTCTGTCAAAGCGATGCAGCGTGTCTAGCATTATTCACTCGTTATATAATTGTGTCTTTCAACCTGAACTTGGTCAGCCGGCCGAAGGATTAATCCACTTAGTTTGGATAAAGCCTGCGATCTGCTCGCGCACTTCTGCACAAATTTAACAGACAATCTTAAGGTCTGATATTTAATTCTCACTATAGGACTGATAAAGTCACCAAAATGTGGTGACAGAAGGATAAACAGCCGGCGTCTGCATGTAACGACGTCATTGCTTCAGTTGGTTCATGATATAAACAGACAGAGAGAGAGAGAGAGAGAGAGAGAGAGAGAGAGAGTCACTCCACATCCGCAGTCATGTCACAACAACGCCCGCTTTGTGAGAAACTGCAGATAGAAAGTGTACATACCGTTGCTGATGCGGGCCACTTCAGCCCTGTGTCGGCGAGTGCTGTGCGGAGTGTGTGCGGGTCTGATGAGAGAGGAAGGCAGTGAGGGAGGGGGTGAGAGGGGAGGGAAGGAGGGAGGGAGGGAGGGAGGAGGGAGGGAGGGAGGAGGGAGGGAGGGAGGAGCGGATTGGGGGGAGGCTGGAGAATTGGGATACGGCCACAGCGCCACAGCGAAAATGAGATAGTTGCAATACAGCTGCAACTATGCGAAGTGAGACTCAGGGGCGTTAGCTGGACTGTTAATCATCCGGGGCTGAGCCCAGATTTTTCTCCATCAAAAAATAGAAATAGATAAATAGACTGTTTCCATGCATTTTTTCTTACATTTTCTTCCAGCTCAGCTAGTAGCCTAGAGTTTGGTTTTATGGAAGCTGTGGTAACTTAGCTGTCAATGTATGCCATGATCACAAAAAGTTGGATTCATCATAACACTTGCCTCGGGTGCCTACCAGACCGATAAAATATAAAACATTTCTGACTAGACTAGTTTGGTGTTGCTATGAAGGGGAACTAAGCTCTCATTGTATACAGCTGCTACAGTGTCATGCAAAGTACATTATCTTTCCCTCTGCTCTGCTCACATCATGTTCACGTAAACTGGAACTCATATAGACATTTACGCCTTGTTTTCCTGCTCAGCATGAGAGGGTGTAACTGTTTCAGTTTCAACCCCTTTACTGGTTTAAATAAATAAATAAATAAATAAATCCATTTTTCCTCACACTAACTGTGTTAGCATTTGGCAGAATTGAGGCCTGGCAGCCAATAGACAAGTATTTCCGAGTATTTTCCTGTAAACCCTGTATGACTGGCCTCGTCTCCGTTCACTGAAGATATAAAATTACAGACTGTCTTCTTTTACTGAAGTTCATTTATACAGTGACAAACCGCTCCAAGTGGAGAATTATTTGGGGCTAAAAAAAAAATCTTCAGGGCTACAGCCCCCAATGCCCAGGCCAGGTTACACCCCTGGAGATGATCAAAATCGCTCAGGCACTACACTAAAAAAGCCTTCGCTCTGAAACTTAATAGGTTTTTAGAAGACATCCTAATTAACGTCATTTTGTAGTGCCACATGTCAATCAGTACAGTTAATTTAGGAGCTTAATGTAATGACTTCACACCTGCCATGTTAAAGTGCTCCTATTATGCTATAGATATAAACGTGCCTAATTTTGTTTTAGAGGTCTCATGTATTTTTTTAGAGGTTTACATGCATCCAAGGTCAAAAAACACTTTAATATTATCATAATTTGCATTGCAGCATCACCTCTTTTTCTCAGTGTCATAAATGACTCGTTCAAGGATCTGTTCACTCTAAACTCCTCCTTTCAGAGAGCCTACTCTGCTCTGATTAGTCAGATGTCCCAGTCTGCTGTGATTGGTCTACCACTTACAGCACATGTCAGAAATGAAACGTCCACTACCATATCTGAATTTCAGCTCAGTAATAATGTCGTCGGTTTTACCTTATCAATTTGAGCCCGAGTCCGATAGTGATACAATGGAAGATCAACCCAAACCACCATCGCAAGCACGATGAGAACAGGACGTTTCTCAGTGGTAAGTTTATATGTAGTTTGACAGTACCGTATGTTAGCCCGTTAGCAGAGGCTAACAGCTAACAGGCTAACAGCTGTGCATTGGCTGCACACATATACAACACAAATCTACACATTTGAAACACTCGGTAGAAAATATATACATAAATAATTAATCATACTTACCGATTGTGATCCAGAGGCGCAAGATGGTCCAAATAAAGTGGGTACAGCCCTGTCTTTAATGAATAATTGTTTCGGAAATCCCGTGTTGACTTCAGCTAGATTTGAAAAGCAGTCAGTGAAACGACGGGAACACAAACGAAGGTCAGAGTTGAACTGCTGTGGTATCATTTTAAAACGAATTCTAACCACTGACACTTTACATCCTCACCCTTTTGGAGTCCATGCAAAGTGGTTTTGCTTTTGCAGCGCAAAAGAACACAGCTACTGTACTGTACTGTTTGAGGGCAGGTGAAAGTACACGTTCACGAGCAGCCAATGAAGACAAGACAGGGTTTTTTTTTGTTACAAACCTATGTAGGTTTGTACAGGAATTAGTCTGGAATTACTGACAACCCGTTTCAGGTGTTCAGAATCGGTTCTTTCTTTTGAAAGTCAATAACTCAATTTGTCATGCACTTTGATTTTTGAAACTTGGCAGACTTTTACCATTCACAAACAGTTATATAACACACTACATGAAAGTTATTATCTGAAAAAGCATAATAGGGGCACGTTAAAGGTGTCGTTAAAGCTCTCTGCAGTGTTTTATACACTCCTGGTGGGAAAAAATGGGCCAAGCCCAAAATGACAAACTATTAGGCTTTTAATGGTCTTAACAACAATTCAATGTTCAGAAAATTAGCAAGAATTAAACAAATGCACTCCTGACCTCCTCCTCATTTAGTTTTCCTGCAGTGAACTTGTAAAATGTAAAAAATTGTAAGATGTAAAATTCAAACTAACACATGTCTGGTGTACAAAATTAAAATAAAGTAAAATAAATAAATAAATAAAAAATAAAAAATAAAATAAAGATAAAAAGCTGTCCACAAGGCTTAAACATTTAAAGAAATCAAAGGGAAAAACTATCACACACTAACTTTATCTGTTTAATTCTTGCTCATTTCCTGACCAGTGATTTGTTGTTAAGACCATTAAAAGATTAATATTTTGCCATTTTGCGTTTGGCACATTTTTCAACCAGGACTGTACAGACAGTCTAATCCTAAATGACTAGCCAACCTTTTATTATAAATAAACTCTAGTGTTAAATGTGTCGAATTAGCATCAACAGAGTTGAGTTATTTTGATATGTAATGGCCTTTACTCATATTATCACGTTGAATTTACAGTACCTATACAAAATGTATACATTCATAGAAAAAAGGTCAAATCTAGAACCCATAAGTAATCTTCAGTTGTCCCCGTGGGAAGGTTTTTATCCCATATTTCATTTTTTTCCTTTTTCCCCAAACTGGAACTTTTTTAGGAAGCTAAAAATGCTTAACTATGTAAAGAACCACTGAACATCACTCAATCACAATTTCATATGCTGTGAACTTACCTTGCATTTAGTGTGGTTGTGTAGCCAAAAAATATTGGGGATTTTTTATAGCTTGATAATCCATTTGACACTGGCATTGGAAATGTGTCGCTTATAACGGGTAAAATAGTTTCATATCTGCTTATAACAGGTAAAACAGTTTCATATCTAACATACAAGATTGTACACTAGATTGAAGATTTTTTTAATAAAGGTTTATGTTTGAAATGTGTTTCTAAGACAAATGTAAACAATTAAATTATGATGTTATAAATGCCCATTTATGAGTGTATTTATGAATCAATATGCAAAACTTGTTTTAAAAACGTAATTTTCATTCATTCATCTTCAGTAACTGCTTTATCCTGGTCAGGGTCTTGGTGGATCCTGTGCCTGCACCGGGAACACTGTGTGCAAGGCAGGAGAATTCACCCCGGATGGGATGCTAGTCCATCGCAGGTCACCATGCACACACACACATTCACACACTCATACACACCTGGTGGCAATCTGGTACATCCACTCCACCTACCTGTATGCTTTTAGACAGTGGGAGGAAACACACGTAAACAAGAGAAGATCATGAGGAACTCCGCACAGACAGTAACCAGAGCTGAAGATTAAATCAAGGAAGAGGCAACTCTACCCACTGCATCACCATTTACTTGACACTTAAATTGTTTCCTTAAACCAGTATTTTTATTTAGCTTAAAATATGCAGGGAGGCTATCAGCATAATTTGGAAACTTTAAGAAAAGCCTCATGGCTGAAGCTGGGGAGATCACATTAGAACCACTGCTTAAGAGATATTATTTGGGCATGGAATGGCATGGAAGTGAGTGTTGTGCAGGTATGAATGCATCAGTCACAGTAGCATTTGCAACTTTCTTTTAAACCATTCAATATTACTGCATCAAAACCAAATAATCTGCTACAACATATGGAATTATAATGCTCATGCAAGACCTGAATTATTTTTCTATAGCAGCCAATGATATTATTAGTATAAGTACAAAATTATCCACAAAACGGTTTATAATCCATTTCTTTATATTTAAATTATTCAAGTATATCAGAATCCATTTTCATTTTCTTGATGTTAGTAACAATGCACCTCGTAATGTAAAATATGTTGCAATTGAAACACCCCATCTTTAGTCATAAAGAACAATACAGGCACTTAATCAATTTTATGTTTGACACCATAAAGAGTGAATGTGTGTGCTGTGGTGAGGGATTGCTTAGGGCCAGGGAGAAGGCATGAGGAGAGACCTATATCTCAGACAGCAGTTTTTTTTAGGGTTTAGTGCTGTCAATTCCTCCAGACAAGTCACATTTCTGTCCTTCCCAGTGGAACAGTGATTTATTAGATATGATTCAGCTGTGGTGAATGATAGATTATTTTTCTTATGGCTATTACTGTGGGCGCATGGTGACTTAGTGGTTAGCACGTTCACCTCACACCTCCAGGGTCGGGGGTTTGATTCCCACTGTGGCCCTGTGCGTGCATGCGGAGTTTGCATGTTCTCCCCATGCTGCGGGGGTTTCCTCCGGGTACTCCTTTTTCCTCCCCCAGTCCAAAGACATGCATGGTAGGCTGATTGTCATGTCTAAAGTGTCCGTAGTGTATGAAAGGATGTGTGAGTGTGTATGTGATTGTGCCCTGCGATGAATTGGCACCCTGTCCAGGGTGTACCCCGCCTTGTGACCGATGCTCCCTGGGATAGACTCCAGGTTCCCCGTGACCCTGAAAAGGATAAGCGGTATAGAGGATGGATGGATGGATGGATGGATATTACTGACTACAACAACTGGTTGGTGAAAATTTATCTGGTTTTCTATTTTATTATAACTTACAGTGATGCTATTAACCGTTATTGTCATATATTATAATGCTTGGTTATATACTAGTCTTAGTACTAATATTATTAATTGTACTATTATCTATGCAAGGCACAGATACATAGAAATGGGCCTTTAGGTGGAGGGGTACCAGCGCCAATGTCCATAACACCATGATAGCAAGGCCATTCTGACTCTTAACTCATATGAGATGGACATTGGGGATAAGCAAATATAAATATTGCAATAGAAGAGGTTAAAAAAAAGTACAGCTAGCCATTTTCATTTAGCACTGAAAAAAATATTTCATAATCTTTATTAAGAGCTTTTTTGTTGAATACATTTCTATTTCCAGCATTGTCTCCAACATCCATTGTTGAACATAAATTACTAAATAATTGAATGAACACACACATGAATAGGTGTTGATGGGCTTAGTGTTCAATGCCGCTGATTCCTGCTTGCTCTAGCAACACAGGTAAGATTATGCTTTCTTGCAAGCAATATCCATAGTCATGAAAATTTGCATGGAGAATCAATGCCAGAGGACCTTGACAGAGTGATGCAAAGCCAGCCCTCAGAACCAATCTGCAGGGATATCAATATCCAAACTCTAAATTATTCAGCACACTCCATTATGTATGGTGCCGAGGAAGTCTGCACTATTCCCTGCATGAGCAACCCTGAAAATCCCCTTGGGTATTAGATTTTTGGAGTACAGTGCTGTGAAAAAGTATTTGTCCCTATCCTGATTTATTCTGTTTTAATATCTCAGACTATATTGTTTCAGAAATTAAAACAAAAGATAAAACAAAGGACATGAATAAACACAAAATACAATTTTAAATGATGTTTTTATTGAAGAAAAAAAGTTAGCTATGCCAACTGGGCCTGTGTGAAAATGTGTTTGCCTCATAGTTACTAATGCCCAAAATCTATGAAACTGAATTTATAATGGGGTTCAGCTGGACTAGATGCAACCAGGCCTGATTACTGCAAATCCTGTTCAATCAAATCAACACTTAAATAGAACTTTTTCAACAGTATGAGGTTGGTTAAAAGGTCTTACCCAGTAACACTTTGGAGCCATTATTTCCAAATGGAAAAACTCGGCACAGTAGTGAAAATTCCCAGAAGTGGCCGACCTTCCACAATTACTCCAGGAGCACAGCAACTACTCATCCACAACAAGTCACAAAAAAGAGCCAAGGACAACATCAAAGGACCTACAGGCCTCTCTTAGATCAATAAAGGTCACTGTTCATGGCATCCATGGAAGAGTGGTGAGGTGAAAAATACTAATAAACCAGAAGAACATTAAGCCTCATCTGAATTTTGCCAAAACACACCTTGATGATCCTCAAACTTTTGAGGGGAACGTTCTGTGGAGTGATGAGTAAAAATGGTACTGTTTGGAAGACAGGGGTCCCATTACATCTGGCATAAACAAAACACAAAATTCCAGAAAAAGAACATCATACCTATGGTCAAGCATGGTGGTGGAAGTGTGATGGTGTGGGGATGCTTTGCTGCTTGAAGGCCTGGGCAACTTGTAATAATTGAGTAAAACATGAATTCTGCTTTCTACCAGAAAATCCTAAAGGAGAGTGTCCCGTCTTCAGTCCATAAGTTGAAACTCAAGCACAACTGGATTATGCAGCAAGACAATGATCCAAAGCATATGAGTAAGTCCTAGTCCTAGAAGGTAAGTGAAAGACTGTTGTAATTGAAAGACTCGAAAAAAGTTTTTTTTAAGTGTTTGGTTGCAGTTATTGCTGCTTAAGGTGGCACAACCAGATTTTCAGTTTAAGGGGTCAATTATTTTTTCAAAAAGGTGATAGGTGTTGGATAACTTTTTTTACTTCAATAACATAAATACTTAAATAATGTATTGTGTGTTTACTCAGGTTGCCTTTGTTGTAGTAGTATCAGATATACACAAAAACAGAAGAAATCAGAAGTAAAATACTTTTTCAGCTCACTGTATATGTATTCCCTTCAAGTATTACGTTTCCACTCTATAGGCATGTGTGCACGTACTTCAAAACAATGCATGAGGCATTCAAAACTACAATGGCGGAGTACAGGACTGGGTTTGTGATGCTCAAGATTATGAGTTTACTGACAATTCTCCAGCAAATTGTAGATTTACTGCATCACTAATACGACCAGCGGAGACACATTTGTTACATAGGCCAAAATATTAACCCACATCTACACAGATGAAGAGTATTCAAAATCTTAATTATCTTTGTAATTGTCTGTTTTGGAGTATATCTGTATCCTTTTATTGCTAATAAAATATAGAAAGCAGACTGACTGCCAGCATCTCACTATTTGCACTATTTCAAGCTTTGTTAACAGAATTCTGACCTGGGGCACAAGAAAAGCTAAAAGATTGGGTTGAAGACAGAAAAATCCATTTCCACAATGAAAACTTTATGCACATTACATTATATTAGATTATGGATGTCTCAGCATTTAGTAACCAAGAAAAATAAGCCAAATATATTCTTGACAAGCATGCGTTTTCACAATTCCTTATTACAATGAATAATTTTCCAAGTCCAACTATTGAGATTCTAAGTAACAGTAACTGGAGACTTTTTTTGTACTCCATGTAGATCATAAACCGTTTCAATCGTTTGAGTAATGTAAACATTATTATGCTTTTTATCAAGAAAAATCACAGCTTGTATTTGTTTATAGGGCAGTCTTGCCTGGATCAATATGGCGGACACCTTGACGTGAATGGTTATGTGCTCAGGCATGTACTGTTTCTTTACAAAGTGACATCGCCAAATACTGGCCTGGCATGCATAATACAGCATTTTTAGTCGTTTTCGCAGATCCGTGTGAATGGGGATTGCTTTGACAACGTTGATGTCTGTGCGCGAAACTTTTCAAAAGTGCAAAGGAAAAACTTTTCCCTTTCACACTGTCGTGTAAACATACCCTGAATCTACTGTCTTGCTTGCACTTGGTGCCTAAATGTATTTACCTTTTCAAAGCATTTACATTTCCTTCATCCATAATGTATGAGCTCCTGCCAAGGGTCCTCTATGATCTTCTGAAATATCATTATGTTCACATTAGTTATCCTTAGACCTCAAAGGAACAGTAGTTTAGCCAGTAGTTTCAGAATAGCCAGAACAACATATGCTTCAAAACAGTCATTACAATTAGCCACTACAACAAGCTTTGCTTAATTCATATAAATGTATGTATTTGTGTCAGAAGCTTGCAGATGGTCTTCATAGGTTAACCTACTGTAACTGCCAAAAGTGTATCAAAAGTGTTGATACATAAAATTGTTTAATCTAGACCAATATACATTAGTTTAGTAGCCAAGGCATATGCCTCTAAAAGTCTCACCTAGTGCTATATTAGACTTCCATGAGTTCCAAATGTAGATCATTTTTTCTTCGACTCACAAAAGTTGCCGAGAGACTCTGAACCTCTTAGTTTAGTTTAAAACCATTTATACAAAAAACGTAGACAGAAAGATGTCTCAGAGCAGCTTTTGAAGCTTATTGCATTGCATCTCCAGAATATGACATCAGCAACAGGGAGAATTAAAAAGAGTTGAGCAGAATGACACAGCACATCAGAGCTCTCTGCAGTCTACGAGCCTGAATAATCTGTACAGTACTCAAGAACAAATCAATTATTAAACCTTGACATGCACTATAAATAGATCAATTAAAATGATTAGATTATGCTGACCATGTCCATTTTAGCCATTGCAGTATAAACTATAATAACCTATAGTTTGAGATTAAGGCCTTGCTCACAGCTATAATTTACACAATGATGTTTTCTATTTATACTTGCACCAGTTGGTGTTAGGGCACAGAGAGTGACAGTGTGAGATTAAGAGACACAGAGACAGAGGTGATTTGCCACTGTCACCCTTGCTGCCAGCACATGAGTATTTTTGCACAATATTGCATCTCAATGACCTGCTGTCAGCACTCTCCACTGAGAGTAAAATATCTATATAGCTCACTCAGATGAATCACGCAGAGGATTATATAACATCTGTTAATGGAGCAATAACCAGAAGTACAGCCCAATTGATTCCATCTGTCCTAATGTAGTAGGAGACCAGGGTCGCAGTTAGAGCATTCCAGTCTAATACAATGTGACCATGCAGGCAGGTCTGCATTACTCTTTTATACATTACTCTAATTATACTTAACATATGGCCTACTAAACACTCACATGCATACTTCTTTGTATCACACATACAGTACACTATCTATATTCTCAGTCCCTCCAGGATTTTGCAATGCAAAATCAAGGAACTCTGCAATATTTGTTGGCGCTTCCACAGATTTGGGTCAAGACGTTTCGTGTGACATCATCACAACACGCATTCAGCCAAAGCCTTCGTTGATTTATGTGTGTCGAACATGTAATGAACATTCTCATTTACCAACAAATATCACTGCGAAAGCCAGTGCAGAACAATTTTATGGAATTGCAATTTCGCGAATTCAAATAGTTTACCAAATAGTTTACCAAATTTGCAACGCAAATTTTGAAAAAAGCTGCAGCAAAACAGGATGTTCTTGAGAAGTAGAACTGTCAGAAACTGATATGTAGAGTGGGAAAGCCATGACTAGATAGATATTAACCCAGAAAGCAAATGATTCAGTGCTGGCACAAGCTTATCACTTTCATCTGGGTTCATTTAATGCTGTGAAATTATGATTATATACTCATCCAAATCTCAATAAATCTATATCTCAGATGTGATATGGGCCAGAACCTATGAAATGCTGCATAAGCATTGGATATGGTTGGTTGAATTTGGACCATTTCTGGCCCAGGCCTTTGTGTGCTAACCATATTTCATCTGGAATCTTCTGTTACCTGTGGATTAAATCCTCAGAATTGATGCAAATAATCCAACACTTTGACTTGCATAAACTCAGATAAAATTATTACCCCATTTGAAGTCGAAACAGCTTCTTAAATCCTGCTTATCTTATAATTTACTTAGGTGTATAAATGCATGAAAGGGTGAGAAAATATTAGAGATTTTTCTGTTTTTCCAGCACAAATAAGCAATCTAACGTTTGTTTCCATTCAAAGCACATTTAAAAGGAGAGGTAGCAAAGCAGGCTGAGATGCAATTCAGCAAAACAAAGCCCATCGATCAATGTGCCTCATCTGAATTCCCTGGGATAAAAAACAAAAACGCAAGCGCTCCCTGAGGTAAAGTACCAGACAGAGGCAGACAGAGAGGGAGACTTTGCTGCTGATCTGGGTCACTCCCACTCTGTTATGGAAGGGTCATATTTATAGCTACTTAATGCTGCACTGACTTTTATGCGTGTGTGTGTGTGTTCACACACCCTCCTATCAGGAGAATCAGATCTTCACTTGTCTGCAAGCTAATTAAGTTTGAATGAACAACCATGTTAATGCAGCCAAAATACAGTTGCATGTGTAACCCATGCACATACACATACATAAACACACACATAGACAAGTTTTTATACATTTAAATGTAAAGTTGATTAAGCACACGTAATTAAACAGCAAAACATTTTTTTATTTAAAGGATCAAAGCTCCACATCTAAATTTATTTTCGAACCCTATACTAGAGACATTGAATAGCTGGATCAGTAAATCACATACAGGAGCTTGTGCTGCACTGAGTGTGATTTTCCACAAGAGGGCATCACATCATGAATTGCAACAAATGTTTTTTATCTCACTCATGCAGTGGTCTTTAATGTCACTGACATGAACCAGAAGACAGCACAGGCGTCCACTTATCACTAGAATAAGCCTTCTACCAGATAACAGCCTTTAGCTATCTAAATCACTTGCAGCATTGTATGTTTTTGAAGTAAGGTAACTATAGTTGCAATCAAAATTATTCAACCCCCATTGCATATCAGGTTTATTGTCAAAATTTACAGACTTTCAGCTGTTTGAAATGAACAAATCAAACAAAAGCAATTGAAATAGTTCAACACAATGAATCCTTCAAGTGGTTTCCCCAAATTCAACTGAAAATGCAACTTATAATGACTTCTCCAGTTTCAAAATTATTCCACCCTCTGAATAGAATCCCTCACAACACCACAAATATGCAAAACAGGTGTTGTCTCAAGCACACCTAATGCAACTAATCAAGGGCTTCATTAGTTGCACCAGGTGAGCTTAAGCTGGAACACATGAAATACCTGAACTGGCTAGGGGCAGAAAATTCATAAAATACTTAAACTGACTAGGAGTTTGTTGAGTGTACACTACTTGAACAGGGCAGAAAAAGGAAGCTATCAATGGCTGCAACCAGATCTCTGAGAAAGCAGGTTGTGAAAAACCCTCGAGTGACTGCAAAAGACCTGCAGCAAGACTTGTTGGCAAAAAGCACTGAGGTTTCAACGAGCACAGTAAGGCATGTACTAAACACAGAAGGTTTCCATGCCAGAACTCCAAGACGTACACCACTACTGACCCAAAAGCACAAGAAAAGTCTGCTCAAAATCATATAAATAAACCACAGATGTTTTGGGATTTGTTTTTTTTGGAACGATTAAACAAAACTGGAATTTTTTGGCATGATGGATCAGTGGTATGTGTGGAAGAAGAATGAAGAAAGAACACTCTGTCCACAATTAAGCATGGTGGTGGCTCGGTGATGCTCTGGGGCTGCTTTGCATCCTCTGGCACTGGAAACCTGCAGCATGTGGAAGGCAGCATATGGATTCACTGAAGTATCAGGAAATCCTAGGAAAAAACATCATGCCGTCTGTGAGGAAGCTGAAGTTTGGGCATCACTGGACCTTCCGACAGGACAATGATCCCAAGCATACCTCAAATTCCACCAAGGCTTGGTTGCAGAAGAACTCCTGGAAGATTCTACAGGGCCATCATAGTCACCTGACTTGAAAACCATAGAAAATGTCTGGTGGGATTTGAAGAAGGCAGTTGTAGCACACAAACCAAAGAATATTACTGAACTGGAGGCCATTGCTCATGAGGAATGGGTTAAGATTCCTCAGGAACGCTGCCAGAAGTTATGAATCTCATTTGCAGCAGGTCATAACAGCAAAATGCTGCTCTACTAAGTACTAAAGATGCTTGCCATGAAGGGGTTGAATAATTTTGAAACTGGAGAAATCATTATAAGTTGCATTTTCAGTCGAATTTGGGGAAACCACTTGAAGCATTCGTTGTGTTGAACTATTTCAATTGCTTTAAAAAAAAAAAGCAATCACCCACTTATCTTAACTTAAACATCAAGCAGATTATGAATGGTAATGGGTTCCAAGTAATGATGTGGTACCAACTGCACTGCCTGCAAATAATAATAATAATATTTGTGTTAAGCTGAACTGTGAATATGATATGGTATCATTTATGAAGGCTGTGGTATAACGTGGTGAGCTCAGACCATGAGCATGTTCTTCTGTGGGGTTCCTGGGTACTGATCCACCCGTTTTAACACTCCACTAAAGAGTACTTCAGCTGGAGCACTCAAGTCATGCAAAGGGCCAAAAACTCTCTCAAAGAGAAATTCTGCTATTATAAATAAGTAAATACTGAACATATGATGGGCAAATTGCAACCCTTTTTTTAAACTTGATCGGATAAAGCTGTGATGGTTACCTTTATGCAAAGATCAGGGATTAACATGTACTAGAAATGCAGTTGGTGCTAGGATAAAAAAAAAATGCTATCTAGCATAATTTCTAATTAGGCTTGTGTGATATTAATTTTTCTCTGCAATTAACAATTATTTTTAAATCCCCATAAACAATTTAATCATCCCAAACCAAAAGCCTTAAAAAGACAGTCAAAGAAGCAGTTCCAAAATTTCAGGAGAGTAGGGGAGGGCATAATAATATTATCAGCTGTGCAGTCGGGAACTGCTTGATGGCAGCAACAATTGCCAAAAAAATCACCTGCAGTAAGAATCTTCAGTAATGCAAAATAAACAGTAAAAAAAAAAGCATAACAGTACATTTTTTATATAATCATTTTACAAATTGGATGTTTGTTTGCATGTATGACAAAAAAACATATTTCACCACTTTCTAATTATAATCACTATTAACATTATTTGTAAGTTGTTAGATTTGACATTCGTTATAGGTCTATTCAATACTTTTAAGTCAAAATATTTGTCCATTTTTCTCTTTCTCTTTCAATTAAATACCTAAAGGGTGGCAGATCTGGTAATATAATATAATCAGACCAAATGTCACTGGATATCATGGCATGTAATATCATGTAGGGATGAAAAACTATTACGTCATACAAGCCTAGTTCTATCAATAAATCAATAAATTTCCCCTGCCAAAATCAATGCTCCAATGCCCCTGCAAACTGAGAGATACCTAAAAGCTGCTTTCAGAGTAATGTGAAAGGGCAGCTTGTACGCACATAATCAGAAACATAACTCACAGCTTACAACAACCCAGATGCTAATATTACAGAATTTATCACAATGCCATCTGCAAAACAACTAGTAATGCTTATGCTTTGTGGCCCAAAGAAAAGGAAAAAGACAAACAAACACTTCTGTATTCAAATGCACAGCACTGCATACTGGAATCATTTTGATGGTGCAGCTTTCTGATGTATTTTTAGCCCCTTTATTTTACCATGGATGTCTCATAGGAATTCAACACCTATGTGATATAATGTATCCATAAACTGCAAAAGAAGGTTAAAAGGGCTTCATGAAGATAACATTCAAGACACACCTGAACCATTATATCCAGGGTGAGAAAGCCTTATTCAGCCCAACCACACAGACTAAAGGCCTAAGCCTGCGCACACACATGCACACACACACACAAACACACACACACACACACACACACACACACACACTGCAGCAGGAGAGACTGACTCTGCAGCTCCCCTCCTCCTCACATTGCACTCTAATGACTATGGAAGGCAGTGCAGTGTGCTAAGCTGCTGCATGCTACCCTGCAAACACACATGCAGAGAGATCCTTCTGGAGCAGATGGGAGAGAATATACAGTCTGTTCATGTTTACAAGACATACAGTAGCCACAAGCTGCAAAGTCTCATGTGTGATTACAGCATGTGACCTTGGAGCAGTAATATCTGTAAACAAATCCATGTGTTTCTGAAATTCTGTGTGCTGGTGAGACAGAAATGATATTTGACGCTTCCTGGCATCATACTAATGAAATTAGAAGAGTTGGTTTGATTAAGAAGAAGACGACAAGTCCACCAAAACCTTATAGAACCTCTTTATTTCTGCAATTAAAGCCCAACTAACTTCCCAGATTAGACCCATGACTGACCTCTGACCTCCGCAGAAAACTGGGCGGAGTGTCGAGTTATGAAGAGCTGAAGCTGTTTGTCCAGATCACATTCTTCGAGGCTGATGTTCCAGGAACGGATCCCTGCAAGCACAAGGAAAAATCAATCTATTTTACTGCATGCATTCTTCAAACACACAAAGACATAGCACCCGTACAAGGGAAAAAAAAGACTTTAATGTAATTTTTGTATACCTCTGTGATATCAGAAATACATGGAATATAATATGTGCTAAAACAAAGAAGAATGTACAAGCTATTTTAAGGGATTATCCCTATTTGTGGATTATATTTGCAGAAAGTTACAGTGGAGTAGTGTATTACTCCATTATCACAGCTGCTACAACTTCTATGGCATTTTTTTTGTGTGTTAATGAATATTTATGGAATCTTATTAAGTATTATGCAACGATGGACAAAAGCACAGATGGCTCACAATGCTCTGTGGCGTAACCCTCTGAACACAGCACATAAAGCAATAGAGGATGAATTTAAATCTTCGTGCACCTCTTCTACTTTCTATTCATCTTTATATAATCTGGCTTTTACTTCTGCCTTTTTTCCATCAGATGCTGATTCGCTTAGAGGCAGGAAGAACAAAAATTGCACACTCTGCAGTTTCCAGCTCACATACATAAACATCCAGATGACAGACTCCAAGCACAGTAAGCCCATTTCAGATTGTAATTGCTACCTAAAGCACAAATAAAAGCCAAGAAAAAAGTGTCTTTGGGCCAAGCACCCAAATGAAAGTTGGGCTGAATGACTCAAGGTGTTGTGACAGTCTTGAGTCTTTCTTACCAGCATTATATATGAATCATGGATATTGCATTGCAAGTAGTTTTTTAGTTTGTTGTTGGAAATGTACAGAAGAAGAAGACTGTTTTTTAATTGCTAAACTAATGAGGTCTGTGTTTATTCAGTATCTTAAAATAGTGACTACAGCATCTAAGAGAAGCCAAGTGAGCATACTGTTTTTGGTACACAGCCTAGAGAAGTCTTCCACATCAGCACTCATTTTCAGACTGCCTTTGCATTATTATTCTATGGCGTGTTGCTATGGGCCAATTTTCTGTATACAGGTATGCTTAGTTATATACTATTTTAATATTAAATCACTCTAAGATAGATCTGAGTCAAATGCGTTTTTCGACAGCCTCATATACATGACCAACTAAGCTAGTGGTACTATGTAAGCTATGTTCACGCATTAATACTATTACTGTACTAGTGCTCACAAAGAAGCTCTTAAAACACCAACAAAGTAAAGCTTCACCCTGACACTTCATGTGGTCTATGCAAATTCTCTTGATCACAGCTTCACATCAGATAAGGCAGGTGTCTAATAATCTGATATTTTAATATACGGACCACACCACAGTTTCACATCAGTGAATCATTCTTTCAACCTAAGAACCCCAGAAACCAACCATACAGTTAAAACACATTTCTGGCTCCACTTTTATGTGGTATTTGAGCATAAATGTGTGTCGGCAGTGTGTGTACACAAACACCCTATAATGGTAAAAATCCACCTACTCCTTTTTTAATATTCCCCATAAATCATAAACAGTGTCTCAAAATGAGTCGTTTGCGTTTTCTCTCCAACGTGACGGCACATTGGAACAGGGCCCTACTACCATATCCGTGAGCCCCTACCCAACTAATATCTGGTCAGTGGTGGTCCTCTGGTGATATCTTTCAGGACTGATAGACGGGGTATGGCAACATCCATCCATCCATTTTCCATACCGTAATCCTACACAGGGTCACGGGGAACCTGGAGCCCATCCCAGGGAGCTCAGGGCACAAGGCGGGGGACACCATGGACAGGATGCCAACCCATCACAGGGCACAATTGCACACACACACACACACACACACACACACACACACACACACACACACTATGGACAATTTAGAGATGTCAATCAGACTACAACACATGTCTTTGGACTGGGAGAGAAACCAGAGTACCCAGAGGAAACCTCCGAAGCACAGGGAGAACATGAAAACTCCTTGGGTACAACAACAGATGGGCACCTATATAGTAGGGGTACCTGATAAAGTGTCCATTGAGTGTATAACACACTAACCAAGTTTCTGCATAATTGTGTCTACAGTATATACTCTATAGTCCACTGGTCACAACTGTATGTAGCTATTAGCCAGATAAACACTATTTCAGGTACCAAAACCAAGCACACCATTAGAATAATTTGGCAATCTTTGCTCAAGTGCTGTCCTAAGGCATTTGTATTGTGATGACAGATGTTAGTTTTCCAATGTGTACATTTGGTTACATACATACTGGTTATACTGGGAATACTGCATTATGATACCTCACAGTATATTACATAAAACACCATCAGTATCTCTAGTGCAGGTATATTAATGATCAATGAGTAATCAGTATAAGCTATAATAAATGCTTGCTTACTGCGATCACAGTGTAGGAGGATTGGTTTGTCTACATGCATTTTGATGTTGCTTTTGGCTGATTGCTCTCATGTAGCCAAAATAAACTGGGATGAAGCAAGACAAATCCGGTATGCCACGTTTCTACAAACACTCATCTTTCTCCATGAACTAATCAACATAAGCAGCAGTTCTAGTATTAATCGAAAAAAGATACATGGCGTACATCCAAACTGGTGGCGCAGTGCTCGATCAGGTCGCGCGAGGTCGCCGCAGTGTGCATCACAAACAAGCCTAAAGCTTACTACCGTGTCGTATTTCACTACAGGTGAAAATAACAACTCATAAACCTGGTTAACATTCCTAACTGGATCATTACTTAGCGTTATATATATATTATATATATATATATATATATATATATATATATATATATATATATATATATATATATTTATCCTAGCTTTAGAGCAGAAGTGCAGCATATATCAAATCCTACCTCTCAGTGTTGGTACCTTAAACACTCGACTAAGTGCTGCATCAGCAAAACCGAAATCAACACATGATCCACTAGGAGTTTCTGGTCATCACACACTCCTGCACTCGAACAGAGTTTTTTTTTTAATGAACAGCCATATGGATCCTTCTGAAAAGAAACGTGTGCTGCATAGCGATCATGCAATCAAACAATCATTCAAAAACCCTGAGGACGTGTCCTGTCGTGTAGACTGTGATGCATGAAGTTTTCATCACCACACATTGTGTAAATGATACAGTACTGTCTGTGCTCAGCACCATTCGTGCACGCAGAAGTCGCTGTGGAAAATTGCGCTGTGTCTCGCTAGATGGCGCCACTCACCGCGCTCGATGTGCTGTTTGGCGATCTGCAGCTGGTGGTCGGTGCCGATGTCCCCGATCACTATCAGCATGGAGAAGTTTCCGCGGTGTTTGCTGCGGTGTAGGTGCAGCTCCTCGCCCTCATCCTCCTCTACCGCAGAGAGCGAGTTCCGGACCCGAGTCCCCATGGCAACAGTGTCTGGAGACGACGCCGGGCCCAAGACAATCTCCATGACAACTGCCGCTGCCGAGAGCTCAGAGTGCAAAGTTATGAGTAGGATGCAACGGGGGAGGGGAGAGACACGCGCACTGTGGGGAGCGGTTTGCGCTTTCCTGATAGGTCACCTGAGTGACGTCACAGCAGCCCTCAAATAAAAGTGGAAGTTGTATTATCCAAATATATTTTAATACTTTTTTTTTTTACTGATAATTTAATAATTTCCATATTTGTTGTGCACACAGTGGTTTAGAATATAAGGAATTGCTTAATCCTCTTTGATATACTGTATATAAGTCTTTAGATTAATATGACTTGTCTTCATATGGTTTATTTTTCTACCCAAGCCAATACCAGCAGTGAAGGATATGGACAGCCAGATGGACAACAATCTCATCTCAAAAAATAAATAAATAAATAAATAAATAAAGGAGAGGGGAAAATACAGGCTTGTGTTAGATCATGGAACCTTAACATTGATCTGAAACATTAATAATTTCTGAAGTGCTCACACTGATATGCACAACTCTAAAATGTTTTAATCTGTTAAACAGCAAAATAAGCAAATTTTCAGATTCCTTTTATTTAGGGATTTGGTTAAAATCTGCAGCTTCTCTCTATAAGTGCAGACTCTATCAAAGCAGCTTTGATATACTGGTTTAAAGCCAAGATGCTGAAATTTGCCTCTGAGATATTTGCATTTCTAAATGATGGTGTGTGTTGTATTTCACAGAAATGTAGATATGCATGAATTTTAATATCAAACTATCACATGCTTCAGTTCTACTTTTGTGTGTGGATTTTATCAAGAAAGAACTGATTAACCGCAGCAACTGACCCAGAGCAAGAGCAAATTCCTTGATGATATGCATATAGAGTGAGAGAGGGAGAGGAACAGTGTAAGATAATCTGCAGTTAAAATAATCATACACAGACCTTTTACAGAATAACTGTGCTTTAACCCTGGGCATGTGGGATCTTCCTTATAAACAACTGATTCAAAATATGATTTCTATGTTCTCACTGTAATCTGCATCATCTGGTTTGTTTTCAGCCCTCCTGCTGCGTTGGTGGCTGATGGCGTGATGGTGCAGTAACCTTGCTTCACCATACACAGTCCTGCAGTGAGTCAGCAATATGATAGCCCTCAAACTGTGAACTCTTACTGCCACTTGCTG
Organism: Ictalurus punctatus; assembly: GCF_001660625.3. Lineage (NCBI taxonomy): Eukaryota > Metazoa > Chordata > Actinopteri > Siluriformes > Ictaluridae > Ictalurus > Ictalurus punctatus. Next base: position 16,646,841 of record NC_030423.2, read on the forward strand.
GCTACAAGCAGAATCTACCATTGCTTATTTACCAGAGATCATTTCTTTATTTAACTATTTGTGTAATTTTAGGTTTGATCTACGATGGTCAATGTACAATGCAGATCCTGAAATGGACAGTGTCAGAAGCAAAACTTCACATGATCAAAGTGAGAGAAAGTTCCAGCATTTTTATCAAACCCATTTATTGACACTGGTATTTTTAGGTGCCAGAAGCTACTGTTTATTGACTGTGAGTTTGTGTCAGCCAGAGAGATTACAATCTGTCTGTTCTACAGCAAAGTCATCTAAAGGTTAGGGTCTAAAGTTAGAAGTAGAGAGATGTGATCTGCAAACAATCATTACTGCAGTCAATTTCAGCCACATAAATATGTATTACATCTTACTAAGCACCTGTCAATGTCACTGATAGAAAGATCGGCAAATCAATGAACAACCCAACCAGCAGCTATCCTGCCAGAAAAAACAGAGACATAAGAGAGACAATTTATAAATACAGCTTTAACCTCAGTCTAAATATACAAACATATATTAACATTATATTAAATATAATCCCAGTTTGCACCACGAGACCCTTTTAACTTAATGCCACCACCCCTACATATGTGGCCCTAAAGACTATCCATCTCAGAAGACAAAATTTAGACAGTGACCTTCTATAATTCTTTATCTTGGGCACATTTAAAGGAACATCGAAGAAAACAATTCCACTATTCTCCAGATGTACAATCAGTGGCCACTTCATTAAGAACATATATGCCTTGTATTTACATCTATTGGCCATTTTATCAGGTATATCTTCTGTACAAGCACTGACTGTAGCCCATCTACTACTATGCCCAATTTTCAGAACCCATGACCTTATATATAAGTAGAAAGAGATGACCATAGGACTACCACTGACCAGATATTATTTATATGGTGGATCAGCTCAGCACAGCAACAATCGTAGATGGTGTGCTGGTACAAGTGAATCATGTACAGCAGCAAATTTTTAGGTGCTTCGTATTCTTACTGCTGACATTATTGTGCACATTCAGCTTCTTAATCCACCTTGTAGGTGTAGAGTTAGAGACTACAGCTATTTTTCTATCATGTATTCCCATGATTTACCTCTACCAGTGCAACATACACTAATATGCCTCTGCCACATCAGTATCACTGCTGTGCTAAGAATGGTACATCACCCAAATAATATGTGGTTAGTGGTAGTCCTCTGATGGTCCTTTTCTACTGATGGGAGTAGAAGGAAGCTACCAAATTGTGGACAACAACAACAGGGATATAGTCATTAATTGTATACCAGTAAAGTGCACCTGAATGGCCAGTGAATGTAGGTACAACACAGGTATACCTCAAGTGGCAACTGAGTGAATATACTGTGTTTAGTATTAAAATGACCAGTTGTTTAGGTATAAGAATTGAATATAGGAACATGCATATAGCCAAGTTATACGCTGTGATTTTTAAGTCAACAAATTTGTGGGAGAAACTGACTCATTTCCAAAATAATAGTACGAATGAAAGACAAGCATTTAATCTGCATCTACATGTGAAGTTACTATGCATTTTCCTTCCTCTGTCATTTGTTCTTTGTCATGATTAACACAACTTTTTTCTTCAGCTTTATAAGAAACCACTAAATTATCTAAGCGTATCCTAAAACAAAGTATATAAACTGATAATTTATTTAATAAATGCACATAATTTCAATAAACACATAATATAATTTACCTTTATACTTATAAAAATGAACAAAAATGTATTTATTCATAATAATAAAAGGATCTGTTTAAAAATTAAAATGTATTTAGACAGTACAAACTACCAACATTTATACTTTGCTGCAAAGCTGTTGCTGGCTATTACAGCTTTGAGACATCTACAATAAGAAGTAACTAGCTTTTTTTACAGCATTGTGGTTGGATTTTAGCATATTCCTCTTGCCAAATTGTATTAAATTCTCCAAGATTACAAGAGTCCCTCTGACTGACTTGCAAGTTTAAAATCCATACATTTTGGAATTCAATTCAAGTCAGGACATAAGCTAGGCCATTCAAGGCCTTCTTTAGCTATTTTGGCTGTATGTTTGTGGTCGTTTACTTGTTGAAATGTCCATCTTCTCCCCAGATTCAGTTTCTTGGGAGAGAAGATTGAATCCTCTTCTAATATTAGATTCAATTGAACTTTATTTTCATTGTGCAGAGTAGAAAGCCAAGGTAATGCCGTTAGCATCTAACCAGAAGTGCAAACAGCAAAGTAGCATTGAGTGTGATGTAATGCAAAATAGAGACAAATGAGGTAGGATGGTACTAAAGTGCAAAGTGACAAACAGTGCAAATGGTGTGATCTATGAATAAACATAATTTCAGAGACATGGATAAATTTAATCCAAGGCAGTACAATTGAAAATGGGTGAAAATGGAGTGGGATATAAGTGAACATGGATGGATCCAGTGATATGAGTGAGTGGAATTTAAGACAGTATAGTACAACTTTAAGTAAGGTGCAAGTAGAACATTGTGCACTGTACAAAATGTATATAGTTAGCCCATGAGCAATTGGAGGATTTGGGAAGGGGGATTAGCTCCATTGTAAATTGTTCAGCAGATTGACAGCCAAGGGAATAAGCTGTTCTTTAGCCTGCTGGTGCAACAACGGACAGCTCCTGTTGATGTAGCTACTTTGATGTAAATAGGGGTGTGCTTGTGGCTCCTCTTGGTCCACCGGTAGTCCACAATGAGCTCCTTGGCCTTCTGGGTGTTGAGGTGATCAGGCCTACCACCATGGTGTCATCTGTGAATTGATTTTGGAGCCATGAACAGGTATGCAGTTGTGGGTGAAAACGGTGTAGCTGCAGGGGGCTAAGCACACAACCCTGAAGAGCATGTTGGAGCATGAAGTTCAGTATGGAGGGTGGCGGTGGTGTGGTTGTCAAGCCTAACAGACTACAATCTGGTAGTAAGAAAGTCCTGGGCCCAATTACTGAGGGAGGTGCTGATGCCAAGGTCAGTGAGTTTGAAAATTACAGTGCTATGAAGAAGATTTCTTGTGTTTTTGTGTATATCTCATACTAAATAGTTGTAGATCTTCAAATAAAATTAAACATAACAAAGACAACCTGAGTAAATACACAATACAGTTTTCTTTTTTTATCGAAGCAAAAAAAGTTATCCAACACCTATCACCAATGTGAAAACTAATTGCCCCTTTAAACGTAAAATCTGTTTGTGCCACATTCAGCAGCAATAACTGCAACCAAAGGTGTCCAATAACTGGAGATCAGTATTTCACATACTTCTAGGACTAGAATTTACTCCTATGCTTTGGATCACTGTCTTGCTGCATAATCCAGTTGCACTTGAGTTTCAACTTACGGACTGAAGACTGTACATTCTCCTTTAGGATTTTTTGTTAGAGAGCAGAATTTCCCTCAATTATTGCAACTTGCCCAGGCACTGAGGCAGCAAAGCATTACTTTCCCAGCTTTTTGATGCCCTCGTCCCAACTTTTTGGAGACATTTTGTGGCCGTCAAATTCAAAATTACCTTAGTTTTTTCTTAAAATAGTACATTTCCTCAGTTTAAACATTTGAAAAGTTTTCTATGTTCTACTGTGACTAACATAAGGTTTTATGAGATTGACTAATGATTTATGAGATTTGCAAATCATTGCATTCTGTTTTTATTTACATTTATTTACATTTTACACAGCATACCAACTTTTCTGGAATTCTGTGTTTGGTTTACGCCAGATGTAACAGGACCCCTGTCTTCCAAACAGATCCCCTTTTGACTCACCAGTCCACAAAACATTCTCTCAAAAGGTTTGAGGATCATCAAGGTATGTTTTGGCAAAATTCAGATGACCATTAATGTTCTTCTGGGTTAGCAGTGGTTTTCACCTCGCCACACTTCCATGGATAACATTTTTGCCCAGTGCCTTTCTGATAGTGGTGTCATGAACAGTGACCTTTATTGATGTAAAAGAGGTTTGTATGTCCTTTGATGTTGTCCTTGGCTATTTTGTGACTTGCTGGATGAGTAGTTGCTGTGCTCTTGGAGGAATTTTGGAAGATCGGACACTTCTGGGAAGGTTCACTGTGCTGAGTTTTTCCATTTGGAGATAATGGCTCTCACTGTGGTCCTTCGGAATCCCAGAGCCTTTGAATAGCCTTGTAACCCTTCCCAGACTGATGTATTTCAATCACCTTCTTTCTCATCATTTCTGGAATTTCTGGAATTTCTTTAAACTTTGGCATTGTATGTTACTGGGTAAGACCTTTTAACCAACTTCATACTGTTGAAAAAGTTCTATTTAAGTGTTGATTTGATTGAACAGGGTTTGCAGTAATCAGGCCTGGTTGCGTCTAGTCCAGTTGAAGCCCATTATAAATGCAGTTTCATAGATATGGGGAATTAGTAACTATGGGGGCAAATACATATTCACACAGGCCCAGTTGGTATTGGATAACTTGTTTGCTTCAATAAATAACATTATCATGTAAAACTGTATTTTGTGTTTACTCAGGTTGCCTTTATTTTATCTTAGATTTTGATTTAATTTCTGAAACAATTTAGTATACGATATACACAAAAACAGAATAAATCAGTATGGGGACAAATGCTTTTTCACAGCACTGTACACTTATGGAATTTGGCAGATGCCCTTATGCCGAGTGACTTACATTTATACAGCTGAACAGTTAACGGTTAAGGGCCTTGCTCACCCAGCAGTGGCAGGTTGGCAGTGTTGGGATTTGAATTCATTATCTTCTGATCAGTAGTCCAATTTCTTAACCACTGAGTCCCCAAATTACCTTGACAGTGTTAAAAGCTGAACTGAAATTGAATAATAGCATTTTAATGTAGGAGTTATTATTATCTAGCTGGTAAGGGCAGAGAAGTGCCATGGTGATGGCATCCTCTGTTTAGCTTTTGGGGTGGTGGATAAACTGATAGGGATCGGGTTTTGAGGCCAGGAAGGATTTCAGATGGGAAAGAATCAGCCTCTCAAAAACACTTGGCAAGGATGGGAGTGAGGGCAAAATGACAGAATTCATTGACGGTCGTGGCAGAAGCATGATTCTGAACTGGCACAATGGTCACTGTTTTGAAGTAGGTGCTTCCCTGCTTGGGTTAGGAACAGGTTAAAAATGAATACCTCAGCCAACTGCTCTGCGCAGACCCTGAGCACTTGGCCTCAGACGGAGCACACGTCACTGGTGGAGAGTGTGAGTGGCAGGTCACCTGGTAGGAACTCAGCTTTAATGGTAGATTCCCTGGTCTTAGCGAATACAGAACATGTCGAGCTCTTCAGGGAGGGAGGCATCAGTAATTGAGGGGAAGTGTTTAACAATATGTCCCAGTACATCGCTCCATTCATGTTTCCTTTGATGATGTGTAATGCCCCAGTACCATTTGCAGAGAAGCAGCCCCATATCATCATGCTCCCACCTCTACCTCACTGTGGGTATGGTGTCAAAAGACATAATGTGTGTAAATTTGAAGTGGATATATGCACTAGAAGCATATTAAATAACAAAAAACAAAAGTGTCTGAATACATATTTCCTCCTATTTTAAAAGTAATCAGATTACTTTATGGATATAACTCATACTCTGGAATTACAGTCTGATTAAGTGAAATAAATTTGAGCCTTTTTGACTCATTGTGCCCTTGGGGCAACAGCTCCACTCTCTCTCTCTCTCTCTCTCTCTCTCTCTCTCTCTCTCTCTCTCTCTCTCTCTCTCTCTCTCTCTTCACATCAGACCTTTAATGGCCCAGTATTCTAATAATAGCATTTAAAAGGTTATTTTGAATAATGTTTCTTTCTGTAGTGACATGAAATCGAATTTGATCATAACTATTACAGGCAGTTTCCAACGTGATGTATTTTAGTTGCAGTGATGATTTTTGCTTACCACAATTGTAGGCATGCAAGTTCACAATAAGGGTCTGTGAAACACTCCAGTGACTCTCACGAGTGATTTGACAATATTGTTTGCACAATATTTCTTTTGGAAAAAGTCAGCCATTGTTATGTGAAAAACTGAAAGACCATTAATAATGAAACAACATCAAGGCAGGAAGCCAAATGGTTTTGACTTATTAACTGAAGCACTGGTTTAAGAGCTCAATTCCTACATCTTCAAATATTCATATTGAAATATCTTTCTCATCTGGATAATTATCATTGGTAGCAAAATGTTAGCAGACATATGCTGATTAAAATGTAAGGGAAACCAAATTTCTGAGAATTACACATTATATCCTAGAAGGTGTTGCATGATGTCTAAAGACCAACCTGTTTGAAATCATTTTTAGACATGTTCATTATACATTTGCTAAGAAGTTCTTTGAAGTCTTTATGAAAACAAACTACAGCCTATAGCCCTGGGATATTTTGCTTTCTTTTTCATTGTAGATTCTCTTTGTTGTGTCTAATTATAGCTGCATTATTCTACTTCACTGACAAAAGTGCACAGCATGACACAATAAACTTATTTACAAATATAATACCCAGAGGCAGTATTTAGCTATTTAATATTCTTCTTTTTTTTCTTTGGTTTATTTAACAGATAAATATATCAAGCACTCTTACTTAACCCTAGACATTAATAACAAGTGCATGTACCTTATGTGCAAGCAGCAGAGGGACAAGACCATGTCTGAAGTGTGATCATCATCCATGCACCCAATCCGCATTATATGTGGGAGTTAATGTGCAGATCTGAATCTGCATCACATTAAATAGGTATTTACTGAAACTATTTCTTCTAGTTGGCTATGGTTTTTCTGTTTGCAAAACAATATTTTTTAGAACATTATGATTCAGAAAAAGATCTAACTCAGTAATTTGGCATTGGATACATTTACACAATCTGAATGCTGTTAAAATTGATAAGTTTATGGAGGGATAAAGAAATTCCCCTGATTAATTGTGTGTCCAGGAAAGAGAGACTCAAAATGTTGGTCAAACGTGCTAAATATGCCTAACAAAATCCACAGTGTTGAATTATAACTCATATTGTTTATATTTGAGTCCACCTTGCCATAAATCAACACTGTAAGAGCTTATTCAACGCTGGGCATTTTTCAGTGTGTCTTCTCCAGAACAAAATACTTTTAAAAGAGTGTTTTCAAGAATTTCAGCTTTGTTTTTTATTGCTTCATTCTTTTTCCCACCTAACTGTTCCGTAATATAAGAAACCTTCAAGTCTCGTTATTAGTATATGTGGAGGCTTAGCTTTTTAATCAACCTACCTACAATGAAATTTTTATACCCTCTTATTGAGATACGAAAGTAACAGATACACAAACTACTTTACAAAAGAAGGTACGGTGCACTTTAATACACAAAACATAGACATGTTACATATTCATGACATTATTATAGGCGTGCAGTGCATGAACAGATGAACAGGACTTCACACACACACACACACACACACACACCTCTTCAGCATGTTCTTGCACTTAAAAAAATATCTATACAAATGAATTAAATACTTTTGCGATACATCGATTAAACTGCTCCATAATGCTGTCTGCCTCCTCACAGACATTTCAGAAGGAAAAAGTTGCAGAAGGCTCCCCGCGGGCAGTCGCACATTTTGCCGATTCTTGAGCCTTTGCGGATTGCGCACTGCTCTCCAACGTCGCACTGAAAAGATAAAATAACGATAAACTGAATTATTCTAAAACGCTGAAGCAAAAATATGCAGAATAGCAGTGCTATGAGGCAGAGGTTATAAATGCATTATGAAAACACCTGCATACATCTTACATAGTGATTTTTTACGAGAAATCTGAATTGTAGCTGCATAAATTTAAAGAACATCTAATTACCATAGGAACCTGTCCAAATTTCTTCTCCCAAGGCGGAATTCTTTTCATCTGAAGCTTTTCCAGAACTTCATGGAGAGCCCCAAGCTGGTAAAAAAAAAGCATGTTTCAGGAACATAAAATCAAATGAAAGCATTGCAATCAGTAGTTCAGTGAAATTTGATCCATCAACAAGATGGATAAAAAAAAAAAAAACTTTTCAACATGTGTTTCAGATTAATGCAGCTCACCAGCTGTTTTTCGCTGGTCAGATTTGGGTCTTTCGGATAGAAGTCTCGGATGGCTCTTGTGTCCAGGTCCACTTCGGTGTCCTCGTTGTCCGCTCGCGCACAACTCCGCAACACTAACAGCAGCAGCAGTAGTAGAGCGCGCGAGGCGATGCTCGAGCTCTCCATGGTCCTGATCGAAAGGAGCTTTTTTTTGGCACGATGCTCAAATTACCACACTCAGGCTCGCGACGGGCTTTTTATGCGCTCTGCTGTTTAACGGGAGTCGCCCCGCCTAGCGCGCTTATTTCTAAGTCGTACGTAAGCGAGAGCTCTCTTTGCGCAATGAGCTGTCATCGAATGCGTTAATAATACCTCCAGATTGGTGTGTGCACCCCATATTTCCCCACACCCACCCCACACACATACATCCTCCCCTCAATTTTTCCAAGGACATATTCGTCTGTGAGTTTTATGATAGTTGTGCATGGTTATAGATAGATTGGAGCATCTTTTGTGTGCAACCACTTGACATTTCTTTTATCTGGTTATGATTTTGAGTGAGGATGAGTGTATATCATTAATCATGATAGACAATAGGTTATAGAGGGTAGTGATGGTGATAGAGTACACAGGGGCAGTTTATGTTGTTGGCTGTAGGCTACTGAAAGACAACCCAAGACTCCAGGGACAGGGGGTAGAGCAGGTCCTTCAACATTTTGTGATCCTGAAGCCTTTTGTCAATTTGTGCTTTGCATCTCATTTTGAGTTCCTGGTGTATTTTCTCTTTTTCTGTCTCCCTCACAGCTTATAACCAACAAATCAAATTGCGTTAAGTGATTCAGAAAATTCCTAATTACATTTTCTGCTTTGCATCAGGACTTTTGAACCTTAGTATAACAGTAAATTATAACTTGTTCTGTTTCAGTGACAGGGAAAGACAGTTATCCTTTTTCTCTCAGAATACAAATACACAGGCATGAAGCCAATAAGGCATAAAAGAGCATTGTGTCTGAATATGTGAATTACAGCACACAAGACATGACATGACATGCATGACACAACTGCAGTGCTTTTATATAGTGTCTACATTTTTTTCTCTTTAGCATACAATATTACAGAAGAAAAAGCCTCTTCTGAGAGAACTGCAAAGATATGTGATGTATTTTTAAGGTAGTGTAAAAGTGATAAAAATGGAATCTTTGTTTTCATTTAGCCATAACCAAAAATGTTATATGTGAAAGAGTGGTAGGCTATAACTTGACCTTACATTGTCTATGGCTAATAAGTACTGGGACAATCTCTCATTTCTGATGATTTGGTCAAGACACCCAGAAGTGCAATACCTTTTATATAGCTCAAGTACAATGTGGTATCAAGAATACTCAACTAGTTTGCATGAATATGGTTAATATATGTGAGTGTTTGGAGTAAGGGAATATCCTTTGTTTTTCCTCAGTTGTCACATCTCACCATCATTTCATGCTATTTGGAAATGAAAGGATTTTTAGGACCCTCTTGGGAAATTAAAAACAAGTTTTTGCAATGACTTCTAAAACAATGACTAAAACTTATATTCAGACACATTTTTAATAATCACACATTTTTATAGAAAAAATATTTTTAAAAATGCCCACTTTGCTCAAATTTGTAGAAACAGTAAATGCTATTGGGCGGACATCATCTGGATGCAAACAAGTATCTTATTAAATTCAGCTTCAAAATAATTTTATTTTGTGGCATCTACTCTATATGTGGCATCACAACTGTGTAAAGATATCAGCCTATTAATGTCTTTTTCTCCTCTAAAATAAATTCCTATTCAGATGTGAACAAGGCTTATCACAATCTAGATATGTTTAAATGTGTCAGCAGTTCCTGGGGGTGCAGATGCTTCCCAGTGTCTCTGTTCAAAAACTCTAAGGTGTTTAGCTCTCTGAGCTAAAATTGTTTTAGCTCTCTGAGCTAAAATTGTTTTAGCTCTCTGAGCTAAAACAGTAGTTCTCTGAGCTAAAATTGATCTTTTCACAATGGCTTTGTTATTTTCCATGGTCTTACACAGCATTGATGTTATGTTGATGTATTGATGTTACAGTTAATGCTGGAGACAAAAAAAGAAGAGGCCTTTTCTTCTGTAATGTTAATATTGACATCTACCAATGTTTCACTTACTGAGTGTAGCCACAGTCCCTTAGGAAGCCTTCTAGAAGAATATTTCCTTTGGTAATGGTCCTTTAACCTGAGTCAATAGCCTGTGAACTATAGCTGCCTGAATTTATCCAGTCAACCACAGTGTTAAATGCAATGTTTATTGCAATTCAGAAACCAGAAAATACTGAGAAATCTAGTCTGTTAACAAAAAAATAAAATAAAGTACTAATTAAGACAGCTCTCTTATATAGTTGGTAAATATGTCCACACACACACTGATATAAGTTATATATATATATATATATATATATATATATATATATATATATATATATATATATATATATATATATATATATATATATATATATATATAAAATGTATGTATGTATGTATGTATGTATGTATGTATGTAATGACATGTTCTGACAGCATCCACATATAAATCCACATTTAAAGTAGCATTAAGCAAAATCTGCCACTGACACATCCGCTTAAAGCCCAGGCAACAGAGCAGTCTCAAAGCTTCTTGCTATATATAGATCTGCAAAGAGTTTTGAGTTTAAGGGGTTTAAAATCTTAAATCGTACATTTGTTCCCCTGCCACGTTCAGTTTTACTTGGGCATGATTCAGTTCCATTTTTGTTCCCTTAGGATCCGCTTATGTCTGCAGCCAGGCAAAAACCACTGAGCATGCAGTCATGTCATGCTTTGCCCACCCTAAATTCATCCTCACTCCCATGAACCTCCCTGTCAATCCAATCATTTGAAACATTCACTAAAAACAAAGTTAATCTACCTTTATGCTGCTGAAAAATACCAAAACTAGTACAATTCATTTGTTGTCAACTTGTATTTTATTCCTAAACTGGTGTAATCAAAAGTTGCATCCTTAGTCTTGCATTAGCCCAAGAGACTTGAACAAGTAGGTGTAATATTTTACAGATATTACTGCATCATTCAGAGTTGCAGAAAAATGGTGTCAAGCTTTCATTCAGCCTCTATCCTTGTGTAGGATATACAAAAAAACAGATGTCTTCATTTAATTTCTCATTCATTCAGTGTCATCATTATCTGTCATTAGCAGTAAGTTGCAATTATGCTCTGTGCAGAAGTGAAAGATCAATTTTTTTTTATTTCATTATTGATCGGAAGGCAAATTAACAGAACTGCTAGGCTTAATGAAGAGGTCGACAGAGTACCTATCAGACTTATTGTGTTTAACAATAATTACATCCTAATTACATCCTGGTAACCTTGTCAATAAAATCAAAGCTGACAAAGCTCCTTTGGGCTCTATATCAAAACCCTGGAATATGAACACCTGCTTTTCGGAGAGTAAAATATAGGCATTAGGCAACCAATAACAATTTAAAATTAATTTCAAGGCTGTGAAACATTGACGTCATGTGTGAAATTGAACAAAATTACAGATAGGAGGGCTTATTTCAGGTGATGATTTTGCCCCTAACAGGCAGATGGTTTTAATTACTGGCCATCTAAATTACTTTCAGCTATTAGTCCTGCTGTCCTTTTGAAGAGCTTTTACTTTATTACATACTGCAATAAAATATAGTTTCATTTCCTCATGATCATATCTTTGAACAAAAATTGTAATGACACAAAGTGGTAAGAGGGATTAAAGGTCAAGCAGCACATATCCAGAAAATCAAAGAATCTTTCCCCAAGCAGGACTGTAAGAGCTAGACTTGTAAAAGGTTTGACTTGTATCTTTGTGAGTACACGTTCTGTGTACAACCCACAGGAGATGTGATGCTCATCCTGGTGCAGCCTGTAGGAGAATACAGGGCAAATACCTCTAATTTAAAGGCTATGTCACAGACAGCTCTCTCCAATATCTTCCCAATTCCTCATCCTGACAGGCAGCTCACCCTCAGTAACAAGAGGCTTCAGGGAAATTATATCGCTTCACTGCTGAAGCTGCTGCCATTCCTATGTTTGTTTTCATGACAGTGTTGTGTTTGCAGACCTCACTTACTTCTTTTATGCTTATGCTTTTTCCCTCTTAAACTGCTTTGCCAGTTGCATTCTTTTTACTGGCTCCAAAAAGGGTTCCTAAAGTTTTAGAAAAAACTGCCATGATTAAAGAAGTGAACAAGAAGCAATAACATTTATAAGATCAGAGAAATTCTTCAAAGACTTCTTTTTAATGATCGCTGAGCCTTCTGGGCTATGTGACATGAGTCTCTTGAGAGCTGTAATGTAGCCTTCACTAGCCTTCATCCAAAACACTTTAGAACTGATGCTTAACATTTCCTGCACATTTATATGCATGTGAGACCTAGAGAAAGAATGTAATGGAAAAAGTGCTCAGCTGTATGTTATTCTATTTAAGGACTTATTTGCCGAGATCCATGACAATGTGATTGTGTGTGTGTGTGTGTGTGTGTGTGTGTGTGTGTGTGTGTGTGTGTGTGTGTGTGTGGACAGGACAAAGACCATACACTGTGTGGGAGAGTGCAGTTCTCATTATTCCCCAACCCTTTTCTTCTCCATTCAGTCAAGAAGCTCTTAATATTGTTTTCAGTCAAATATTCAGATTTCTTCCATGAATCTGTCTCACATATCTCGCTGGTTCTAATGCCCTCATCCAGCTGCTCCCTGTGTGTGGGTGTCTGTCTCCACTCCTTTTCTTGAGATACATATTGCACCAGTGGAGATGGAACAAGATGTCTACAGTCAGAATAAAAGGCCTCTGACTCAGCAGAGAAAACAGATGGCCATGGAGGTGGAGATCATAATGGGTATTTAGCCCCTTTTGTTTTGGTATCAACTAAGGCCGCTAGCTAAAATAGCGGCACAAAATTAGGGTTTACTTTCTATAATCAAGTTCTGTTTCAATGAGAAGAATTTCTGATTCTGTATCAACAGTTTTTTTTACTGCTCTAAAACTAAATGTAGTGCATTTAGTTCATGAGGTACAGTATTTTGCAGAAGACTTAGGTACATTCAAAGAAATGTGGTAAAGCACAGATGCCTTTAAAAAATAATGAAATTAAATGTTTCAACACACAAAAAGTACTATAAAGAGCAGTAAACAGTAATAAAATAAACAAAGTTAATATTTAGTGTGACCCTTTGCTTAAAAAAACTATCAAGTAGTCTCAGGTACACTTTGTGCAGTTTTATAAGGAAATTGGTTGGTATGTTTTACTCGGAGCATCTCGGAGAATCTTCCACAATTCATATGGAGACTTTGACTGCTGCACTTGCTTCTTTTTTGCATGTGTGTGAAAATCCCAAGATATCAGCAGTTTCTGAAATATTGTAACCAGCCCATATGGCACCAACAATCATGCCACAGTCAAGTCACTGAAATCATTGAGAACTTTTTCCCCATTCTGTTGATTGATGTGAACATTAGTTAAAGCTCTTGCATAAAAATCACTGCTCATTTTGTTTTTATGATTGGCTGATTGGATAATTGCACGAATGAGCAGGTGGTAGTGTATATTATCATTAATTTCATAATAAACTAGGTGCCAGAATCAATGAAGCAGCAAAAAACTCTTTACTTTCCCCAAACAACAACTTTAATAACAGCAAACTAGGAACAGAGCCCTACAGAAGATCTGTTAACTTACCCTACTAAGGATGGGTATCTTGCTAACTATTAGCCTGCTGGTTAAATAGTTTTTTCCCCCATAATGTAATAATAATGAAAAAAAGTGGTGCATTCATATATTCTAGATTCAATACACATACAGTGAAATATTTCAAGCCTTTTTTGATAGCAAATCTTGATGATATTGGCTTACAGATCATGCAAATCAAAAATCCAGTATCTGAAAATATTAGAATAAACAATTTATAATACAGAAATGACGACCTGAGTGGAGCTCTAATCAGCTAATTAACTCAAAACACATGCAAACGTTTCCTGAGCCTTTAATCTCTCAGTCTGGTTCAGTGAATGTACTTTTCCACAATATTCTATTTTTTAAAAAATGCACATGTAGCTGGTAGTTATAAAAACATATTCAAATCAACTTCTATTTAAAGTTCATTACATCTTGCACCCACAATGTAATCAAGAACTACAGTTAATAGCTGAGGAAATGGTAACATAGCTATTTAACAACAACAACAACAACAACGACAACAACGACAACAGGAACCAGAACCAAAACAGGAAAAAAAAACAAAAACAGGAGATAAAAAATTAACAATAATGAGAAAAATTTCATAGTGGAGATTACAGACTAACAATAAAAAACAGAAATAATAAAAGAGCAATTAATGACATAAGCCATCCAAAGAATTGCAACATAGCTAACTAATTGCAAACCCCTTCTTAGAACAGATATTCCAATACTAGTTATCTAGCACTAGCTACTCAGAAAAACACATTGTATTCGATTATTTTTTTTTTATTAATTATATATATTGCAAGAGAGTCAAAACAGCAGTAACAACTGCAGCATTGATTTTTTTATGCAGTTATACTGTTCACAATATGTAGCCTTGCAAAAAAAAAGTTTTGCACTCTATTTAAAATGTAGTATATATTATTTATATTAATTATAGCTACCTGGAAACTCTGCTGTGGTTAAGATACTGTATATTTCCAGGATCATTGCTGAAGTGTACCCTAATGAAGACGTTTTATTTGGTTATTAACCCCAATCTTAAACTTACCTCATTTCCTAATGCTCCAGCAAGCCAGAAAACAAATAAATCACATCCAGTGCTTTGGGCTGTGGCATTTTTACTTTTACTGAGATTTATTTTTTCTTTTCAGTTATTACTGAGATTTATCATACCAGCATCAATAATGTTACCCAAAATGCTGCTAACCCTAACCCAAATGTATAATTGATTCACTAACAGGATTTTATTAGCTCTAAAGAGTAAACAAAAAGTAAAGAAATAAAATCTGAATTGCCAGGCGTTTCTATTCTTTCCATAGATCATTTAAGGTACTTTCTGGGATGGTGGGGTAAAAGTAATAATTTTTATAATTTTTTACTTTTTTAATTCAGTGGTAAAGATGGCTGTGGCATGTTGGTGCAGTGGTGGCATTGTCCCACAGCTCCAGGGTCTCTGGGTCAATTCTCAGCTTCTGTGTAGACTTTTTATGCATGTTCTCCCCACTATCTCCCACCTGCCAAAACATATCAGTAGGTGGACAGGCTACTTTAAATTGCCCTTAGGTGTGAATGAGCATCTGAATATGAATATATATATATATATATATATATATATATATATATATATATATATATATATATAAATAAATATACACACATCTGTTTGTGTGTGTGTGTTACCCTGCAATGGACTGGTGTCTGATGCACGGTGTGTTCCTGCCTTGCACTAAGGGTTCCCAGGATAGGCTTCAGATCCACCATGACCTTGACCAGCATAAAGCGGTTACTGAAAATGACGTAAAGAAAGTAAAGATGGTAAAGTATAGCTCTGGTTGGTTTGGATTATTGTGGACAATTTTAGTTACAATTTAGTCAAACCTCTCATAAGACAAGCATAGAAATTAGCTATAGCTGTAGTGTAAAGCACTTTTTTTAAATAGAGAAAGTGTGGGTTAGACAAACAACCAGGCCAGGTCCTTTAATAACTTGCCTTAATTCATTGAGATTCCCTCCATACTTGTTTCTCTACCATCTGGGAACACCTACACACATTCAGCCCCTGTGGCCCACTTGCTCCACCTTCATGAGCCTGTTCCATATTCAATGTAATCACCATAGACTATAAAAGGATTTCCCAGGTTAGTCATTCATGTTGAGGTCTTGCAATTTAATTTGATTGGGCTCCGTTGAGCTGTTTGCAGTCTCTGTTTAAATCCAGAGTTAAAATGTTTGCTCAGGATGTATTCAGCAACTTCTTCAAAGAAAGTCAGTTCTACCAGCCCATAAATAGTATTAAATTTCAGCAATGTTGTAGGAATGTTCATAAGTATTATATAAAAACATTTTCTCAACTCTCAGAAATTCATAGAGATTGCATTTCATATTGCACAGGAAGGGTACCGACTGCATGAAATATCACTTTAGCACAAAGAAATGATCTCAACTCCTACGCCAACATTTCATAATGGAAAAAACCCTCTGCTCTTTAATTACATGAAGCTGCTTATCATACATCATTCTGTGTTTTGTAATAAAATTTACTGCATGTCTTTATGACAGCACAAATGATGGGTTGCAGCTAAGCTTTAACAGCTGTGCCTGGCAATCAAATGTCATTCAGGAATACATTTATTCTACTTTACATGAAGTGTGACTCATACATTTAATCAGAAGGGCTCATATGTGTATTAATTTGTTACAACATAATTGTTCTTACTAGTCATAAATAAAACTGAGACATGTGCAACACTTTTCTCTAACACCTTCATTTAAATCCTTTAATTTAGTTTGTTAAAGAACTTTTCTGCTTCTCTGACTGAGATGCATCTGTTAGTGTGCATCTGCAGGTTTTAATTCTAGCCAAATAGGAGTCACATAGAATAGTTTTAAAGATTTAATTGATTAAACAAGTATAATCAGCATAACTCCTGCTTGGTTGGAACGAGGACCTGCAGCTACACTGGCCATTTGCAGGAAGGATTGATTATTGCTGATGGACTCAACAGTTGGTGTTTCTACCGAATTCCAGTGTAGTTTCAAAAATTCCGCATCCACTGACTCATGCATGGCCCAAACATCTCTGTAATACATTAAATTTAACATATTACTAAAACAAAAATAATCATATTAACAAATTGGTAGGCTTTAACACTTAATAACTGATTAATACAAAAGGAATACAAAAATGTATCCTTCTTTATTGATTTCCTCCTCCATTCTTGCTGTTGTCAAAAGGTTACAAAAGGAAGAAGGTTTGCAATCTCAGAATATGCTCAATAGGTTTTGAAGTGGAGAATCACCATTTTAATGGAGTAATTAATGTTACAAATTGAATATTCAATTAAACATGTTTAACTGCAATCATGATTTAGTATGAAATGGTTTCCCTTGGCTCACATTATTAGATTTGATAAATGTTTGCAATCACTTTAGCATCACCATCTTGAAAACTCTTTTTTTCTAATGAGCCAGTTGTCAGTTTTTAAAGATGCAGAGTATGATATTGATTACTCACTTTGCGTTAATGTATTAAAAAATGATCAATTAGCCACCATCAGCAAGGAATTTAAATTCCCCTTAATTCATGTTAAATATATCAAATCAGAAACTAAAACGGTTTTAGAAACTGCTGACTGAGGATGTGTTTAATATACACTAGACAAAGTTGGAAGGGACCTCTCTGCACCTTTGTCTGAGCTTTAAAGATAAAACACAAAAACACATAATATAGTCACTGTTTAGTTTTATGCCTACAAGATATGTAGCTTGTGTAACACCATCACTAATTAGTTAATACATTTTGGTCCATGCACTGTTAGGAACAGTGCAATAAGCTCCTTTAAATCAGGTGATAAAATGGTGGGTCTTAATGAAAATTGTCTAATAGAAACACTCATTAGGCCTATCCTTAACAACTACATTACTCAGACAAAAGCACAGAGACACTGTCACAGAGGTTTAAAGGTGATGAAAAAGACATTGATCAATCAAAACATCCATTTGTCTGGCATGGTGGCTTCATAAATAATAAATTGGAATGGAATGGGGCTCCATAATCATTTTAATACAAATGGTCTGAGCATTCAATTCCATGCTCCTATAAGAAGCAGATACTATAAAGTACTAGCAAAAATGTGTACACCTGCCATCTTACCTTTTGTGAGATGTACTTATGGTATTCACTTCTTATAGGAACTAGATGCTCAGTCCATTTGTACTAAAATACAGTACAGATATCAAATAGTAACCCAAAATCCTGTAGTGCAGTGGTTCTCAAAGTGGGGTGTGTGAAGCGTAGTCAGGGGGTCAGTGATTTATTTATTTAAATTTAGTTACAGTGATGAAAAACACAAGGCACAATTATCAAATGTGCACGATATGGCTAAAAGTTTGTGGACACCTGACCATCTCACCCATATGTGCTTTTTAAACATCTCATTCCAGATGTAGTTCCCCTTTGCTGTTATAATAACCTCCACTCTTCTGGGAGGGTTTTCCACAAGATTTTGGAGGAGGTCTGGGATGAAATCAGTCAGTGCGTTTACATGCAGTGCGTTTACATGGACAACAATAATCCACTCTCAACCCGATTAAGACCATACTTTGATTAAGAAACTACCATGTAAACAGCAATTTTTAATTACCTTAATCTAATTAAGGTCATACTCGAAGTAAGCAATAATCGAATTAAGACAGGTGGAGTACTCCTGTTTTAGTCGCATTATGGACGTGTATTACAGACATGTAAACACCTTAATCACATTATGAACGTCGTGTGAGAATTTTCATCGCATTTTGCGACAGGACACGATCACACATGGCAGTTTTACGGCGAACAAGAGAGTTCGGCTGCGTCCCAAACCGCATACTTGCCTGCTACAGGTCTGTAGTGGGGAAAAAATACATGTTATCTCGGCTACTATATAGACGGTAAGTACGCGGTTTGGCATACAGCCCACGGCTTCAAGCAGCTGTCTATTTGCACGTACAGCATGACAAATAATTAACTGCACTTAAAAGCTTTCATAAGGAAATTAAATAAAAACATCCAAAACTGTATACGGTACCATAACGAAGACGAACTGTATGTTGATAAGTGAAATTCTGGAGGGACGTCGAACGGCGTGGTGTGGTGACGTAGTGACGCAGGCTGTTAATCTAACTATGTTCTAGAACATGAAAAACAGGTACATGACAGGAATATTCTAAAAGCGACTCATGTAAACACCTTAATCACATTATTATCTTACTCAGAGTAAGGTCAATAATTAGATTACTGCTGTCCATGTAAACGTAGTCAGTGTTACAATTCATCTCAAAGGTGTTCAGTGGAGTTGAGGTCAGGGCTTTCAGTCCTGATGGGGTCCGTGGAATTTATTTTAGAGTAAAAGGTGTTCCCCAATACAAAAATGTCTGAGATCTCTTGCTTTAGTGCTGAGCTTCAGCCAGCAGCCTCTCGCTTTAGTCTCTCCAGAACCTCCTCTTGACTAATCGAAGCAATGACTTTAATGACTTTTTCTCTGGATTTACTGCCCTGTAATAATACAATGCAAAAAAGAATGAGATGAACCGATCAAGGAATACAGATATCCAGGCTTTTTTGCCACTTCAATGATGTATATGTACCTTATCCAGCGTGACTTCACTCTTCTTCAGCGCCAGCACTTTGCACAGATAGCGCACGAGCTCTGCGTTGGCCTCGCCGTCTGTAGGAGGTGCAGCAATAGCGACCCCCACCGCCTCCGAGCTAACATCTACACCCAAACACACTGTCATTAGACCTACAAGATAGGCAAGGTATGTTTGAACACGTACTAAAATATGATGGCAGAAACCCCAACCTGTGACAGCATTTTGCTTTGCTCCAGGCTTGGCGTGTATCGCTATTGCAAGTCCGCCGTCTTTATGCGTGGAAACTGGACCGGTCGGTGTTTCTGACTGCTTCTTCGTCGGCGTGGTTTTGCTCTGATTATGGGATATGAAGCAAAAAAGAGTAAACCATCCAAAAATCGAATAATCAATCTGAAATCACGTGAGCTCTTTTATCCGCAATGATGAAATCTGATCATTGAGACCGCATCCTGCCTTCAGACTAAAGATCTACAAGCAACGTTCACATTTAGTTATATATTTGCATGACATTACGCTGTGACACTAGATGTATCTATACATAACCACCTCGGCTCATGGAATCCTACCGTTTTTTCTTTCTTGGGCATGTTGTTTATAAGAGAATCTCCTCTGCCTGTAGACTTTACTGTAGCCGAAGAAGAACGGAGACTTCCCCTACAGCTACTTTCAGAGAGTGTAAATAACGTAATTCTCATAAATCCATGACGCAAACTTTGGAAATACATTAACTAAACTGTTCAAAAGCATGCAAAACATATAATAAACTACCGCACGGTACCAAAAAAATAAAAATAAACTAGCAAAATTCTGCTACCAGTAAACTTAAAGCTAACGCATTGCGCATGCGCTGAAAACGCTAGCTTTTTAGCGTCAACATTGCGCCACACGTACGCAGCAGCGTAAACTTCAATATAAACATCCTAATACAGGTGTTCTCAAACTTCTTTTCATTATTTAAAAAAAAAATCACGGAGCCCTTTAGGACATGTGATAAACCAAATAATCAAATATTAAACACATTATGTATGCACCATCGGATTTATTAGATTCATTACATTTTTATTCCTGAACTTTACATGAACAGAACCAAAACAAGTGTGTGCAAAAAAATAAACATCCCTTTTTCAGGAGACTGTATTATAAAGATAATTTACTGGAAATAAAAGCAGTTGAAAGGGTGTATTCTCCTGCCTTCCTCTCAGTGTTCCCAGGATAGTCTTTAGATCCACCGCGTCCCTGAACAGGATAAAGCTGTTACTTAAGATGAATGAACTAAATTAAATAATGTCGGTTGTATACAAATGGCAGTTAGATTCAATTAGAGATTTCTTATAGCTGTTTTAAGTCACAGAACTTTAGATTTGGAAATCTGAAAAAGTAAATTTGAAAAACGTCCAATAATTGTGACTGGTATAATGTTAAACCTGTTCAACTGAGGTAAGTATAACTATGACAATAGTCATTGTTAGTTGATTGTAACCTTTATCAACACCACATCATCGAAAAATAATTATTAGCGTTGCAGACCCCATGGCTATATGACCACTGTCCTTGAGAACCACTATCCTAATAAGACCAACACCAGTGTGAACTATTACTACATAATGATCTCTCTCTTAGGACCATGTCTGTTTAAGTAGCTGTATTAGTTCTGGTATTTAATTTAAAAAATAATGTAAATCCTTCATCTATTACTTCTGCTACTGCTACTTTTTCTTGCTCATTTTTCAAACTTTTATACATATTGGTCTCCTTTTCTATCTTAAGCCTTGTAACTAAATTTGAGATCCCTCCTAGTTCTTTAAATATGTGCTCTCCTGTCCCTCCTCCAGCCTATGCAGGAGTGACATAGTGCTTCAGACAATAAAACACTTTCACTCACCACACATAGTCTCAGCTCCAAAGAGTCTTCAACATATGAGCATGAGACGTGCTTTTTTCCCAGTCTAGCAACTTTAAACATCTGTTGCGGATGTGTATTGCAGAGTAATTTACAGACTAATCTATTCTTTAAAAAGTCCTAATGGAACAAATTTCAAGCCAAGAAGCAGATGACAATCCTTATCTGTGGTAAGGCTTTGTTTTTTTTATTTCTACTTTCCACTTTCTGCTTTCATACATTACTCAGCAACGTTTAGAATTTTAGTAGACTAATAAACCTAAGAATATCCACACATTCTTTTGCAGGAATAGCCTAAAACAAGGTCAAAACTTTAGAAAAACAGTAAAGAATATTTGTAATGAAGGGGAAGTTTTAAGTGGTGCTGAAAATTGATATCGTCAAGATGCTCAGTACTTATCCTTCATGACTGGACTTGTCTCACAACAGTCATCCACTCTGTAGTCTGTAATTTCATGTGTGTGGTTAACTTTTTAACCCATTAGTTTTCTTTCACAATGTCAACAGTAATGGCATTTTCTTCTATTATGTTGTTTACATGTGTAAGCAATGATGAAATTATCAGAGTATATGAATTTTGATTAATGTGACATTCATTTTCCAATATTAAATGACTCAAATAGCATTTGATGTATAATTATAAATGTTGTATTACTAGTTTTCAGAGAACACCATCTCTTCGTCGCAAATGGAGAAAACGCTATGGAGGTTTGGAT
>NC_030423.2:16673902-16721402 GCF_001660625.3 Ictalurus punctatus
CCTGTGTGTAAGGTTTTTCTGGTGACAGATTAAGTCCAAGCCTAGATTGCAGTGTGTTTTCAATTGAGATCCTTCAAGAAGTGTGTAATTTAGTACATCAGCTCAGCTTAATTGATGTTTGGAAAATATGAAATGTGTCGACTGTTGATGTGGTTAAATTTAATTAATACTTAATTATTATATTAAAGATCATTTTGGATTGCAGGTGTCCCACACACTCCCCTGACAGAGACGGGAGCAATTATATGTGCGTCACTGCTGCAGGTGCGGACTTCTTTAACTCATTCTTATCATGTGCATTATTTTTATGTGCATATGATCAAACACATCACATCATCAAATAACTATAATAGGACACCCACAAAATCATTTACTCTACTTGTTGATTGTTTCTTCCTTTTAGCAGTTAACATTAAGGCAAGTTACAGAGGAAGAGGAGAAATTCGAGTCGGTACGCATGCTACAGGCATACTTGAACATTTTACATTCTAGTATATGTATTTTAGACTATTAGCCATTTAATTTTAGCTAAATTTCATCCTCAGGTTTTGAATATTGTAAGAAGATTATGTAACAAGGAACATGCCAACTTAAATTGTACAAGGTAGGTTGTCTGGAAATTTATTTGTAATATTTAATAAAAATGCTCCATTTGATTTCATATTGTACGTATGACTTCAGTTATCAAGGCTTGAAGGAGGACATTATACGTCTACATGCACTTTCATTTTATCTTCAAGAAAAGAAGGTAAGCATATTTTTAAATTATGTAAATCAGGAATGTAGGTGAAACAAAAACAAGATTGTAGTTGAAACAGGATAATGAATGATAAAACTCCTGCTGCTCTAACCTTAATTACTTGACCCATTATAGTGTTTTCCAGAAGCCAATGATATAAATGCTACACTGGATCTGCTGTTACAGGTACTCAGTTTAACCAGTTCAATTTTACAGTACAACATGGTCCAAGCTCTCATCTCTCATAAAATCTATTGTTTTTATGGTTTTTAGTGTATGTCTACAGAAGTCACATGTGAGTCCGGAGCTGCCTTGGCTGCAACTTTAGCTAATGGTGGCCTCTGCCCTATGTCAGGTGACCAGGTTCTGTCCAGCTCTGCGGTTCGCAGTACTCTGTCCATAATGCAAGTGGCAGGAATGAACGATTACTCCAGAAAATTCCATTTTAAGGTGAATAGGATGTCTTGGGTGTCTTTGTGTGTATGATTTAATTTGCTATATATGTGATTTTAAATTATGTCTGATATGCAATGCTTTTGCATATTATGTATTTTGTGTACACAATTCAATAGTGCATCAATAACACTGTAATTGATACGCATATAGAACCTAATCACTAACTCTATAAAGGCAGAGGACAGGAGCTGTAGCATCCTTTTATTAGTAATAGTCTTCAATCACCCCCTGCTGGTGAAAACCAAAACTTTTCATGCGTATCATACAGTACTATATTTGTTTTAATGGTGGTGTGAGATTCAACATCCAAACATAAAGTATGCGGCATGTAATTTAACTAGAAACTAGGGATAACCAAATATGAATACATTATATGAAATGAACAGATGTATTCTAAACAGATATAAATACAGATACAAATAGGAGTCGCACTATTATTTATTTATTTATTTATTTATTTATTTATTTATTTATTTATTTATTGAAAGGCCAGGAAAGTTGATGGAGCCTCTGGTTGAGACTAGAGGTGTGCATAAGGACTAGGATCCTGTGGGGCACAACATAAAAGTTGCACAAAAGGGAAGTTTTTACTTTCATGCAGGTGCAAGTGAGCCTTCAGATATGAACCTTGCAGGACAAAAAAAGACCTGTGCAATGCATTCACAGCATTCATTCATTCATTACTGGTAACTGCCTGGTCAGGGTCACAGTGGTTTAAATTAGGTTGCTAGTTTGTTTATATTTTGAGAAAATTTGTTAAAAATGGTCCCGGCACATCTTTAATACTAATTATAAACTTGAGTGATGTAGTTGAGGTTCAAGTTCTCTTTGTCAAATGTAAATGAGAAACAATAACATTCTTGTGCTACAGTGGTGCACACATACAGTTAACATAAAGTGCATACAACAAACAAACAGAGACAGCATTCAGGACAGCAATCCATTGGGAGATTTCACATAGGTGGGAGAAAAGGTATTGCACAAGTCAGATCGCATGTGGAATGAATAGTGCAAACTGACTAATACAATATAATTGTTTTTAAAAAAAGGATGAGTCTGTCAGAGCCAGAATTCCCATACCATGCTGACAGTGCTGCTATTTCTTCTATTTTTACATTGTTTTCCAATATTTCTGGTGCATATTTAATAAAAAAAAAAAAAAACACAAAAGAAAAAAGAAAGGCCACACCCATTCTGGGTTTAAATTTTATTACAAATGGATATTTGGAGCACTAAACAGATACAGAGAATAACATTGTGCTACATCCCTAGTAAAAATGCTAGTTTTATTTGTGCAATTCTCAAGTTAAAGTGACTCATAAAAGTCTGTGCGGTAAGAGATAACTTTAGTCAGGAAGCATAATAGCTCTCACACTCCCTCTCAGACATCCATGCCTGCCAAATCCAGCAGCTCTGGTATTGTGTTGACAGTAGTCCCTGGGGTGCTGGGCATCACTTGCTGGTCACCAGAGTTGGATGTATATGGAAACTCGTGGAGGGCTGTGCATTTCTGTGAGGTAAAGACTATTTTCCAAATAGGGATATAGTACATGTGAGGTGGCTGCAGGTGAAATGCTAATCTTCTGTCTTTGTTTCAGGAGCTGGTGTCAGTTTTTCAGCTACACAGCTTTGATATCAGGACTCCATTCAGACAGGTGCTGTTCTACAGGCAGTGGAAAGTGGAGTCTGAGGTCAGATAAATCACTTTAGAATGAATGGATGGGGACATTAGTTAGACATAGACAACCCTTTATAATTTATAGTGACATGTTTCCTTTCTCTGGTCTCATAGGGCTACCAAATCATGAACATCCTATTGGCTGCTTATCGAGGGGACCTGCAATCGTTACGGAGGTACAGATATCACACTGTGCTGATAATGTCATTAAAGGTCCACAAAAGGATTTCTCTTTTTATGAACAATTTAATGAGACACACATCAGTTAAGTGTAATTGAGGTTAACTCCAGAATTAAACCCCTGGACGAAGAGACTTACACTGGTGCTTGAAAGTTTTGAACCATTTAGAATTTTCTATATATCTGCATAAATATGACCTAAAACATCATCAGATTTTCACAAACAAATGTGACAAACATTATACTTGGTCATTTACTTATTGAAGAAAAAAATCCAATATTACATATCTGTGAGTGGTAAAAGTATGTGAACCTTTGCATTCAGTATCTGGTGTGACCCCCTTGCACAGCAATAACTGCAATTAAACATATCCAGTAACTGTTGATCAGTTCTGCACATCAGTTTGGAGGGATTTTAGCCCTTTCCTCAGAACAGAACAGCTACAACTCTTGGATGTTGATGGGTTTCCTCATATGAACTGCTTGCTTCAGGTCCACAACATTTCTTTTGGATTAAGGTCAGGACTTTGACTTGGCCATTCTAAAACATTAACTTTATTGTTCTTTAACCATTCTTCGGTAGAATGACTTGTGTGTTTAGGGTTGTTGTCTTGCTGCATGAAACACCTTCTCTTGAGATTCAGTTCACAGACAGATGTCCTGACATTTTCTTTTAGAAATCGCTGGTATAATACAGAATTCATTGTTCCATCAATGATGGCAAGTTGTCCTGGCCCAAATGCAGCAAAACGGGCCCAAACCTTGATACTACAACTACCTTGTTTCACAGATGGTATAAGGTTCTTATGCTGGAATTCAGTGTTTTCCTTTCTCCAAACATATGATTTAAAACAAAAAGTTCTGCTTTGGTCTCATCCATTCACAAAACGTTTTTTTCCAATAGCCTTCTGGCTTGTCCATGTGATCTTTAGCAAACTGCAGATGGGCAGCAATGTTTTTTTTGGGGCACCATTTTTGTTGTGTTCTCCATAAGGTTGACATTAACACTAGCCAATGTGAGAGAGGCCTTTAATTGCTGAGAAGTTACCCTGGGTTCCTTTGTGACCTCGCGAACTTTTACACATCCTGCTCTTGGGGAGGATAACAATAGTCTTGAATTTCCTCCATTTGTACACAATCTGTCTGACTGTAGATTGGTAGAGTCCAAACTCTTTAGAGATATTTTTGTAACCTTTTCCAGTCTGATGAGCATCAACAACTCTATTTCTGAGGTCCTCAGAAATCTCCTTTGTCCATACCATGATACACTTCCAAAAACAGGTGTTGTGAAGATTAGACTTTGATCCATGTTCTTTAAACAAAACACGGTGCTCACTTACATCTGATCCCACTAATTTCACCTTCAAATTAACTGCTAATCCTATAGATTCACATACTTTTGCCACTCACAGATATGTAATATTGGATCATTTTCCTCAATAAATAAATGGCCAAGCAGAATATTTCTCATTTGTTTAATTGGGATTTCTTTGTCTATTTTTAGGACTTTCAAAATCTGATGATGTTTTAGGACATATTTATGCAGAAATATAGAAAATTCTATAAAATTCACAAACTTTCAAGCACCGCTGTACAGGTACTTAATCTCAAATTTGATCAAAGACAGCAATATAGTGGGTCAAAAACAACAATATAGTTTCAGGATATTGCCATTACATAATGAATTTCTTATGATATTATGATTTGTTTTTAGTGTAAAGGTAAGTCTGAATGATTATGCATAATTATGAATCATAGTGCGTAATATTTTTCTACAATTATTTGTCCATTCTCTTAAAGGGTGCCAACAATTCTGGAGTTGACATGTACAGCACTATGCATAACACTTTTGCACATGCAAAGAAATGTTGTAAAGCAAAGATGCCTCCATAAAATGAAATGTTAAATGTTAAAAAAAAAAAACACTATGAAGAGCAGTAAACAGTAATAAATAAACAAAGCCAATATTTGACGTGACGACCCTTTGCTTTTTATAAGTTTTTTTAAGGAAATTAGCTGGTAAGTTTTACTGAGCATCTTGCAGAACCAGTTCTTCAAGAAACTTTGACTGTCGCACTTGCTTCTTATTTTTAAAGCAAAACCCAACAACCTTCATTATGTTTTGTGACTTTTGCACAGTACTGAATATGAAAATGAATAGGACCGACCACACTAAGTCACTTTTGAAAAAGGCTATCACCTGGCACATTTCTTTTCTGATTTGTAAAAATGCTTTAAAAAGACCTACACTTTATTTGTTGTACAAAATAAGGCTGACACAGTCAGCTATTTTAGTTGGCCAATGATTTCAAAGCATTCTCACTATTTAAATGATGCAGATGGTCCAACACAATGACGTACGACTGCATCTAAAACCAGCTTCACTCTGTCACTTCACACCCACTCCAAGGACCTCTCACACCACTTAGTAATCAGGACCCATGGCGTGCTAAAATGTGTCATTCCTCACCTCGGCAGGTATTTCCTCTCTGGAGCAGATGTGAATGCTGTTGATTATGATGGAAGGTCTGCACTTCATGTGGCTGCCTCAGAGGGGCGTCTGGAGGTCATCAAGTTTCTGATGGAGAGCACTGGAGCCAACTGCACACTCAAGGACAGGTAAAGTTAAAAATACAACAGTGACTAGTGTGATGCATCATGCAACTTAATATGTTGAATTGGATTACTCTTTCATATAGGTATACACATTTTACTGATTATCTGTGATTGGATTTTGTGTTGACGTTAACAGGTGGGGAAACACAGCTTTGCAGGAGGCTATAAGATGCAATCAAGGACCTGCTGTACAGCTCCTCACAAAGTACACAGACTACAAGGAAATGTTATGATAGTGCACCAACCCCAGACACATAACCCCAGACATTCAGTTAACATATTGCAATGTCATATAAAGTGTTTTTTTGTAGTCCCTGATTTGAGCTTTAAATGGCTTTCACCAGACCTATTTCAATTTAGACCTTGAATTTAAATACAAACATGGATTTTGTGGGTTTAACAGTTAATATAACTGATCTGTCATACCTTGGTGTAGCTGAACAGAAGATGCATCTGTGGTAACAGGGTATTCCGGAATCTATGCATGGTTTAAGTCTAGAAGTGCAGAAAAGTTTAACAGTAAAGTGTATTCAGGAGTTCTGGTAGCTCAAATTATATGTATATATATATATATATATATATATATATATATATATATATATATATATATATATATATATATATATATATATATATATATATATATATTTTCTAATACAATCATCAAGACTCATCCTTGAGCGCAACATTGTGTTCAATAAAGAATGCTGTCTTATGTCTAATATCTCTAATTGTTACAGGGCTTATTGATAAAAGCAACTGCAGTGTAATAATGGTAGAAGTGGTAAAAGTAAAGTAGTACACAAAGTTTCCGGTGCAATAGAACGTTTCTGACCTGATTCCACTACAGCCTCAGAACCTACTTACATAGCTGACAGAGAAATTTTGTCCAAAATGTAGATTCCAATAACGGTGAAGGAGAGAAACCAACTGTCACACTTCAACTTACACTTCTGGTCAAAAGTTTAGACACACTCATTCTTTATTTTAAATTTTTTCTCCACATTTTAGAATAATAATGAATTCATGAAATCTCTGGGATAACAATAATAATAATTCCAAAATATATCAAAATAATTTAATAATAATAATAATATTTTAGCATCTTCAAATTAGACACCCTTTTTTCCCTAGAATTTTCAGAAATGTATTCTTGGTATTTTCTCAACCAATTTCTTGAGGAATCAGCCTGAGATGCTTTTTAATGTCTGAGTATTTCACTCCAAGTCATCCATTAAAAAAATTGTAAATAAAATGTTTCATTTTATTTAAAAAACTTTCATTAGAAAACTATGTTGTCACAATTACATTTTTGCCTACAACACCAATTTCAAACATTTAATCATACACCATCAGATCAAAAGGTTTTTAAGATCATGAGAAACATTTCAGTCAAGTGTCTCCAAACTTTTGACCAGTAGTGTATATTTTGGTTGTTCATCTGCATAGCAATAGAGAGGCCATTTTCTCAAACTATTTGAGTGCAGTCCCTTCAAGGCTGGAAATAGTGGACAGGAAGTCTAGTGTTGTATTAAAGCCAAGAAGAGCGAAGACTTCAGAGGTTCTGCAATGGCCAATAAAACAGTACACGTTGAATGAAGCCAAACTGGGGTCTAGAGCAGTGGTTTTCAAAGTGGGGGCCGCCAGGGGGCGCCCGGGGTGGCCTCAACAATTTGATGTGAAAATAAATTCTCACTCTCAGACAACCACACACACGCACACACAATCAATTCCTAATGTAATATAATGTAAAATGTAAGATGTGATTATTAATAAATAAAAAGGGTGATACATTCAGAAGTCTGTATTTTTAATGTGTTTTAAAGACATCTTGCAAAAGGGGGGCCTTGGTCAGATGTTAATGTCATTTGTGGGGCCTTGCCCTGGAAAAGTTTGGGAACCCCTGGTCTAGAGGTCTAGTAGGTGGTTCAGTGTGAGAAAAAGAAACTTGGCTATACATAAAACATTCCAATAAAATGTGAATAATATTAATAATTAATAATATTCTGGTCAGAAGCTTCAACAATCAGATCTTGGTATTGTCTCAGAACAAGCAATATAATATTTTGGAATAAACTAGCATTTTGCTTTGTGATTGGGAATGATGCTGAGTTTATTATGCTAAGTGAACTATTTTAAAGTAAATATTTTGTATGTATAAAGCAATCAGTTCCTCAAATCACATGTATCTATGCAATTTGTGCAGACTGAATAAATCATAATTAGCTCATGCTGATATACAGTGCCCTCCACTAATATTGGCACCCTTGGAAAATATGAGCAAAGAAGGCTGTGAAAATTTGTATTTATTGTTTAACCTTTTGATATTTTGTTTAAAAAAATTTCAAAAATACTCTGCTCTCATGGATATCATAGAATTGCAAAAACAGCATAGGTTTATCAACAAAAAAAACTTTGTTAAATATAGCTGTGCAACAATTATTGGCACCCTTATGAATTCATATGAGAAAAATATATTTGAAGTATATTCCCATTGATATTTAAATTTTTTTAGTACACCTGGGTGACTAGGAACAGGAAATTGTTCAACCATGACTTCCTGTTTCAAAGGGGTATAAATATGAGGTAATACATAGGCCAAATTCTCTTAATCATTCTTAACAATGGGTAAGACCAAGGAATTTAGCTGTGATGTGCGGCAAAAGGTTGTTGAGCTTCACAAAATGGGAAGTGGCTATAAGAAAATAGCACAAGCGTTGAAAATATCCATTTCCACCATCAGGGCCATAATTAAGACATTCCAGTCAACTGGACATGTTATGAATCAACCTGGAATTGGATGTGTGTCTATATTGTCTCAACACACTGTGAAGAGGATGATTCAAGTGGCCAAAAAATCTCCAAGGATCACAGCTGGAGAATTGCAGAAGTTGCGTCTTGGGGTCAGGAAGTCTCCAGATCTACAATTCAAAGTCACCTACATCACCACAAGTTATTTGGAAGGGTTTCAAGAAAAAAAAGCCTCTACTCTCATCCAAAAACAAACTCAAACATCTTCAGTTTGCCAGACACTACTGGAACTTCAAATGAGATCAGGTTCTATGGTCAGATGAAACCAAAATAGAGCTTTTTAGCAATAAACACCAGAGGTCATTTTGACACACAGAGAGGTAGCCATAGGGAAAAGTACCTCATTCCCACGGTTAAATATGGTGGTGGCTTTTTAATGTTTTGGGGCTGTTTTTCTGCCAGAGGACCTGGACATTTTGTTAGGATACATGGCATCATGGACTTTATCAAATATCAACAGATATTAAATAAAAACCTGACTGTCTCTACCAGAAAGCTTAAAATGGGCTGTGGTTGGCTCTTCCAGCAGGACAATGATCCAAAACATACATCAAAATCAACACAAAAATGGTCATCCTAGTTCCCTGAATTGAAAACCATAGAAAACCTGTGGGGTGAACTGAATAGGAGAGTCCACCAGTTTGGACCTCAAAATTTAAATGATCTGGAGAGATTCTGTATGGAGAAATGGTCTCAGATACATTGCCATGTATTCTCCAACCTCTTCAGGCATTATAGGAGATGACTCAGAGCTGTTACCTTGGCAAACTGTTATCTTGGCAAACGGAGGTAGCACAAAGTATTGACTAAAAGGGTGCCAATAATTGTTGAACACCTATATTTAACAAAGATTTTTTTTATATATAAACGTCTAAAAAAGTCTAAAGCAGCTTCACTCTATGGCAGTAAATTAAGAACTTTGTGTTTGTCTAAAGCAGCTTCACTTTGTCGCAATAAAAAATAAATTAGACACATTCCACAACTGGGTTTCTAAACAAAATCCCTCTAAGCTTGCAAATCAGTGTCAAAAGAAGAGATAAGAGTTCCAGGAGGAAAGTACCAAGATGAGGCTATAGGGTGAATTATGCGACACAGTAAAAAAAAAAAAAAAACAAAAAAAAAAAAAAAAAAACCCTGGTCTGGTAAAAATATTAAAGAACATACAACTGACTACTCATGTGCCACAAATGTAAGGTATCATATGGATATGAATAATTAGTTAAGGCAATGGAGATTGGTCTTTTCTAGAAAGAAAAGGTGAAAGCCCCACCTAGGAATAATTGTACTGCTTCAGAGAGGTATATAAAGACATGTTTGTGTATATATAATTCGGACCCTCTGTAGACAGTCTCACTTTATTGTTTCAATAAAGTTAAGTTACTTTTTGACATCTACGAACCCTCTGCCTCTGAAGTTTTTTTTACTTAGACTGGAAGGATTGATTTTCCTCGACAGAAGATGTTTTGACCCAAATCACTTGAGTGTTAGAAAAAATAGCACTAACTGAACTAATACATGAACGCTATTGTGTCGTTATTAATTTTCCACCAAACAGCAAATGCAATTTTGTGGTGCACCGTTTAGGGTCTTCTTGGTTTCCCTTTTCCATGCCATGTCCAATAACCTGGACACACTGCACACTAACACTATATACCTATATGACCATGCTAATTTTGTCACATTCCACCCATCATAGTGCAATGCGGTGGACTATGACCAGTGCCCTATAAAGTGGACCTATTGCTGTGTCGAATTCTGTATAAGACACGTCTTTACGTTTAGCCCACGTGCCGTATAACGTCACCTGAGAAGAGAAACTGGTTCCAGCTCTCTGCGCATCCTCTGCATGCTTCGATAGAACTGTGCTATTTTGTTTATTTAGCCAGTTAAAAAAATCTGTAAGGATTACAGCATGGACGGACTGTTTCAGTTTTAAGAAGCGTCATATGGGTGTGACTATGGACTCTGACCTTATTGTGTTCTTAAAGTAACCGCTGCATGCTGGAGCCGATTTGATTTCGCTTCTTGTTTGACTTTTTGGACCTTTTGTTTTGTGGACGAAAAATCGAACGGCTACACCCCGGTTGTTGTTTTGATTTTGTTTGTTTGTGTTTTTTTGTTGGTTTTTTTGTTTTTACTTGTTTGTCAATATTTCTTGGTCATCTCAGCCTTTAATTGAAAAGCGAAGCTTTTACTGATTGTTTAAAAGGTGAAGGTGAAAAGCATGAAAGATGTCCGTGGCGGGACTGAAGAAACAATTTCACAAGGCAAGCCAGGTAATGAGAGGACAAGCGTCCTGTCACGTGCCTGTCTAATTGTGTGTATTAATAAGTTTTTTTTTCTTTCAGCAGCAAAGAATGTACTGACTTTGTTCTTTTTAAAATATTTCTATACAATGAAGTCGTCTCCTACACGCTGGCTCTGCCGTTGACACCAAGTACTGTAACATAAAGTAGGCTATCCAAAACCCAGTCTAATACAGCAAGATATACCAACTTTATACAAAGATTGTATTAACTTATATGTTTTGGAATTGGGATAAGAAGTAGAGGCTCGTGCAAGTTACTCGCCCTATTGACGGGTGGTTCGCCTATGAATCGGTTCTCTTGAATGATTCTTTTAAGTGAGTCGGGTGAATCGAATTGTAAATACGAACTAATCAAAAGTTTTAACCTTTCGTTTAAATATTATCTCTTCTTTTTCTTAGCTACTACTAGGCCTCCTTTCAAACGATAGTATACGCTTATAGCTATTAACAATACAATCAAATTAAATTGTGGATTTTAAATGTAGGTTTGTATCGGATATTATCATACAGCTTCTTTTATTTGTTTATTAGATATCAAAAATAATTTGCTATACAGACAAAGTAAGAGTATCAGAACGCGAATGTGTTTATCGAATAGGTAGGCTATTGCCGAACTGGGTGGTGAATCAAGTGAATCAAAACATATATGATTCGGTTGAGTCGCACAGATTTATACGAAGAAACAGAATCAGTGCAGTGAATCGTAAAGTAATCAAGCCAAAGCACAAACTTCACTCACTCTGTTTACTCAAAGAAGAACTGAATGACTTACTGCAGTGCTGCATGAGAACGTTGGAATGATTTTACTGATAGGAAGCCAAATGCAGACCGTGTACAGTATATGTCTTTTGCAGTTTCCCTCGGGATCAACAAAGTATCTATCTATATATCTATCTATCTATCCATCCATCAGCCAGTAGGTTACATGTCAGAGCTTTTGTTTTTATAGTGTATTAATTTAAAAAAATATTTTTTTGTTCTGAATTTGCTTAGTGTTAAAAGCATTCAGCAGTTAGCATATTCACGCATACTTTCATTTTCACTGCTGTAGGAATATTGTCAGGTGATCCACAAAGTTTAATAAATGAACAGCAGAACAGAAAAGTGATTTCAGATATTAATAAATTAATATCATAAAAATGAATCAGGTGTTTTCACAAGTACAAAAACAGAATCATGGTGGTTTCCTCCTTGTAGAAAGGATACAAAGCTTTTATTGCTGATAAACAGTCTTAACTTCCTTACAGCTTAATACATATTGCACCATCTGAACTTTGTCTTCTTGCAGCACACCTAAAGCCACAAAATAGAGTATATGTTACTATTATATAAATATTTTATCTCAGTATTATCCTAAAATATGTTACTCATCCCATAAAGTGGTCATTGTAGGGAATGATCCCTTCATAATCACGTTTAGTGTTTCTTCTTTTCTCTTTGTTGGGTCGGAAAGGCATGGTGCAAGAAATCAGAAATATTAAATGAACATACCATGGAAAAGGATTCAATGTTGCAGCAAGCTGTGTTTAAGTTCATTACTCCTTTCTAAAATGTTTTTTTTAACGCTTCTAAAGAATAAATCACCTTATTCTTTTACCATTATTTTGCATTTACTGCTGACTTTACTGCTGAACCCACATACTATCAGACTTTATTGCGCTTTGTATCAATTTAGTTACTCAAGGAAAAGATCGGTGGTGTTGAAGGAACAAAGCTGGATGAGGATTTCATCAGAATGGAAAAGGTATAATATATATTGTTTTCATTTAAATCAAAGAAAATTTTAAAATGCAAGATTAAAAACTTCACTCTCAGTGAACATGTATTTTGCCCACTTTATTATAGAAAACTGAAATCACCAACAAGCTGATTGTCGAACTTGTTACAAAAACAACAGAGTATCTTGAGCCAAACCCAGGTATGCCTTAGGAAAATTTTTATGAGCATGTATTCACTTTTAAGGTATTTATAGGTGTTACTATTCATTACTTCCTGTCTTATGTGTTTGGTTCTTAGCATATAGAGCAAAACTCAGCATGCTCACTAAAATGTCTAGGATTCGTGGAAATGTAAGGCCGGTTGGATACCCACAAACAGAAGGAATACTGGGAGACTGTATGTTAATCTACGGTAATGAGCTCGGGGTGGAGTCTGCATTTGGTAGGTTTATCAGCTGGAATAAAACTCGCTATAAAAAGATATCTTCATGTCTAACAAGAATAAAGTGATTTAGTCTGTGACTAAACTTTATCTGTGCAAAACTAATGAAAAAGTCTGGCATTGTACTATCACCTTTCATAGAGAAGTAAACAGTTGCATAGTTGATATAAATTATTCATTAAAGGAAAGGTCTGCTTTACTAATTAATCACTACTTGCTTAATGAAGGTGGACAAATACTAACACTGTTCATTCTAAACACTTTTATTGTCCTGTAAGACATACAATAGGTTTGAGTAGATTTCTCATATACTGCTTGAACACCTATATTATGATAATAGTATGTAGTATATCTTCTATATGCACTATGTGAAAGGGCATTGTGTAGTGGTG
This sequence comes from Ictalurus punctatus, assembly GCF_001660625.3. Lineage (NCBI taxonomy): Eukaryota > Metazoa > Chordata > Actinopteri > Siluriformes > Ictaluridae > Ictalurus > Ictalurus punctatus. The sequence goes on from NC_030423.2 coordinate 16,687,243, forward strand.
CAAAAGATATTATTGTTAATCATTAGTGTAATATTGGCCTTCAGAATTGTGAAATATGCAAGCGAGGCCGCTAAACAATTTATTATTATAGCTTTATTACATGTAGTAATATCATGTCAGTGTTGTTTAATTGCAAGACTTATTACAGTTACAATATGTACGAAGATAATTGCAGTATTTTGTCCGTCGCTCAACTCTACCATACAGAAATAGTATTGCTGTCATTTCAGCTCAGTCCAATCTTTGGTCTGTTAGCCTGAGCTTAATCAAGACGGTTTCCACTAGGTAGTGCACTGGTGGACATGGGACAGGCCTTGAAGCAGATGGCTGAAGTAAGAGACTGCATGGATGTGCGTGTGAAACGCACCTTTATCAATCCACTTCAGATGCTGCAGGAGAAAGAGCTTAAGGAAATTGCAGTGAGTCTTGTCATTATGAGTAATGGAGAAAAATAGAATCAATATAATGTCTTAATATCATAATAGTGTCTAATTTTTTTGTAAGTCTCTATAAATATGAGCAAAAAAAGGTATAAAATAACCAAGTACATCACCTGTTTAGTACATGAATATAATCATCAGAAGGCTGTGATTTATGTAGGTTTTAACATAAATGATAATGCGATATATATATTTACTTATTTTTTTTCTGTTTGCAAGTTCCATCTGAAAAAACTTGAGGGTCGCCGTCTAGATTTCGACTACAAGAAAAATTCCAAAAGGAGGATTGCAGAGGCAGAGCTTAAACAGGCATTAGACAAGTTTGAAGAATCCAAAGAGCTGGCAAAAAGAAGCATGTTCAACCTCTTAGAAAATGATGTAAGGAAGTTGGAAAAGAGTAAGACATTGAAGAGAATATTTTTCTTTTCTTTTTTTTGCATAAAACTGGAGTCAAATATGCATTAGTGATTATTAATTTGCCTTAGGTGGATCAAGTACGACAGCTGTTAGGCCTCATTGAAGCATCGATGGACTACCATCAGCAATCTCGCGACATTCTAGAGAACCTCAGAAGCAGTCTGCAGAACAAGTTAGCTGAACATCCATTTACATAACACATTTGTCAAATTTCAGCATTTTAGGTGGGTGGTTTATGAAAATTTCTTCTTCTTTGTATTCAGAATTACTGATACCAGCAACAGACCAAAGAGGGAGTTCAAATCAAAGTCTAACGCTAGTACAATGTGCTGCACGGACACTTACGGGTTTTCCACAAGCTCATATTATGGTCAGTGATATTTTTAATGTTGCCACAGTGCTAAATCATTATAAAATGTCTTTAATTATATTGATAAGTATATACAAGGAAAGATTTTAACTTTGACGCTTCAATTTTTCAGATACTGAGGTAACACAAGAGCTGAGCGAAAAAAGTAAGTATACTTTTATCCAAAAGTAAAATGTACACACTTTAATAGGAACACCTGTACAGCTGCACATTCGTGCAATTATCCAATCATTCATTCAACAGCCAATCATGTGGCAGCAGCACAATGCATAAAATCATGCAGATACAGGATAAGTACTTCAGATAATGTTCACATCAAACATCAGAATGTGAAAAAATGTGATTTCAGTGACTTAATCTCAGTGAACAGACAGTTGAAGTTTGGAAAAAGACCAATATGTTTTTCCAGTCTTCAGCTGTTCAGTTCCGGTGAGCCAGTATAGCCTTGGAGTTGTTGTGTTCTTGGCTGACAAGAGTGGAACCCAATGTAGTCTTCTGCTGTTGTAACACCCCCCCCCCCCCCCCCCCCTCGCCCCCTGAGGTTTTCTGTCTTGTGAATTCTGAAATTCTTTTCTGATCACCACAGTTATAAAGATTGATTGTTTTAGTTATTTAGTTACCATAGCCTGCCTGGAAGCTCAACCCACTCTGGCCATTCTTCTCTCACCTCTCTGATCAACAAGGTCTTTCTGCCCACAAAACCGAAGCCCCCTGTTTTTTTTTTATTTTTCCTCACTATCCTGTGTAAACTGCAGAGACTGTTGTGTGTGTGAAAATCCCAGGAGCAGTTTCTGAAATACTCAGTTTAGCCCATCAACAAACATGCCATGGTTAAAGTCATGAAGATAATTTTTTTCCCCCATTCTGATGTTTGACCATTAACTGAAGCTCTTGACCGTTATCTGTATGATTTTATTCATTGTGCTGATGCTACATGAATGCTTGGATAACCGCATAAATGAGTAGGTGTACTATTAAAGTTGCTGGTGATTATTATAGTCCCCTCTGAAAGCATTGGAACAGCAAGGCCAATTCTTTTGTTTTGCTATACACTGAAGACATTTTATTTTGAGATCAAAATATGAATATGAGATGATAGATCAGAATTTCAGATTTAATTTCCTGATATTTACATCTAGATATGTTAAACAATTTAGAACATAGCACCTTCTGTTTGAACCAACCAATTTTTCAAGTGATCAAAAATATTGGAACATGTGACTGACAGGTGCTTCTTGATGCCCAGTTGTGCCCAGTTAGATTTATTGTTTAAACAATTAATATCTCTGAATGTCTACTCATAGCCCCGGGTTTCACCTGTGAAGACTGTATTTGTTGTCAAAAAGGATGAATTAACATGAAGACCAGAGAGCTGTGTATGGGAGAAAAGCAAGCCATTTTGAAACATTGGGCAAAAATCTGGAATGTCCTAGAAAAAAAATAAACTAACTAGCAGACATGGAACAGGTCAACAAAGGAAAACAACAACAACAGCAATTGATGAGAGAAGACTAAAAACAACAGTTGAAGAAGACTTTGAGAACAGAAATATGGAGTCCATAAACAAGATGCAAACCACTCCTCAGCAATAAGGATTAGAAGTCCATATTGGAATTCACAGAGAAATACAGAGATGAGCCACAAATGTTCTGAAACCACGAATAACCTCTACCAAAGTGGTGGAAAAGACAAAAAAGAAAGGATCTGTTCCTGTCCAGATAAGCAGATGATAATTATCTAATAACAGTGCAGATATAACAAAGCTGATTTTTCCCAATTTATTATTTTAAAATATCTGGAAGCATACACATTCACACTTCAACCCACCCACCCCACCCCCGATGTTCAGATCAAATCTACACATATGGATATGTAACCAAATATTAAGTGTTATTTACTTTAATTTACTTTAAAACTATCTCTTCCTGAAATTCTGATCTATTGTCTCATATTCAACTTTTGAGCTCAAACCCAAATGTGTAGTGTATAGCAAAAACAAAAGAATTGTCCTTTCCATTCCAATACTTTCAGAGGGGACTGTGCGTGTATAGTCATAAATTTTCCCCATGGAAATTGTTGGCTTTTTTGACATATTTGGTCAAGCAAACATTTGATCCTCTTTGAAACAGTGCCTATTAATAAAGCTGATGCAGTCTATCAAATGACAAATAACATTGACATTTTGTAGTCATTTTCAAGAAATTTTGTTAAGTTATATTAACAAAAAAACAGATCAGTCAAATGGAAAAAGTAAGTACATCCTTATATTTATCACACCTTCAATCCATAAAATTAGTATCAGGTGTTCAAGGTTGGGTGCCAGTGATTAGAACCTGCTTAGGGAGTGCAGGTGGATCCTGTCTTATTTAAAACATTCACATCTACTGCCTGGTGTTCACTTTGCTACTGTGGTGTGTGGTATCATAATGCCAAGATCTAAAGAGTTCTACAAGGCCTTCAGAAAATAAAAGTTGTCGATGCCTATGAGTTTGGCAAGATATTCAAAAAGATATCCAATTTTTTTTTTAATACATCATTCCACTGTAAGGAAAATCATCTAAAATGGCACAGATTTCAAACAACTGCCAATTTGTCCAGGACTGGCCATACCAGCAAATTCTCTGATGCAAAAAGAAGTCTCCAAGAACCAAACAGTTTCATCACAGGATCTGCTAGTAAGTCTTGTAACTGTTGGTGTCAAAGTGCATGCTTCTACAATCAGAAAGCGATTGCATAAATTTGACCTGCATGTGAGGCGTTCCACGAAAAAGCCTTTGCTGTCTAAAAAGAAAATTAAAGCAAGACTACAGTTTGCCAATGATCATATAGACAAAGACCAGGCCTTTTGGAATAATGTGCTCTGGACAGAAGAATCAAAGCTAGAGGTGTTTGGCCACAGTATCAGCAGACATTTTTGGCACAGACCAAAGACAGCTTTTCAGGAGAAGCACTTCATACCAACTGAAGCACGGTGGTGGAAATTTTATGGTCTGGGATTGCTTCGCTATTTCAGGAACTGGACAGCTTGCATTCATTGATTCAACTATGAATTCTTCATCAATATCAAATGGTGCTTGAAGATAATGTGAGGCCATCTATCCAAAAGTTGAAGTTGAACCGAAAATGGACCTTTCAACAGGATAATGATCCTAAGCACACTACCAACTCCACCAAGGAATGGCTCAAAAAGAAGAAATGGGGGGGTTATGGAATGGCCTAGTCAAAGCCCGGATTTGAATTCCATTGGAATGTTGTGGGGGGATTTGAATTGGGCAACACATGCAAGAAAACCCTCAAACATCTTGCAACTGAAAAAAATATTGCATGGAAGAGTCGTCAAAAATTCCAGCGTGCCTGGTGGACATTTATGCAAAATGCCTACAAGAAGTTATTTCTGCTAAAGGGGCAATACTAGCGTCTGATGCCAAGGGTGTACTTACTTTCCTCAGAAGAATATCACATCTATTTATATTTCTGTTGAATAAATGATTGAAAAAGCTAATTTTCCTTGTACTTTCGTTCAAGTATAACAGCTTTATTAATAGACACTCTTTCAAAGACTCAAATGTTTACTTGTCCGAATATGTCGAAAAAGCAAACAATTTCTGTGGGGTGTACTTATATTTTCACATGACCGTATATTGTATATCCTCAGCATGGATCCATATGAATATTTGTTCTACAGGCAACTGTAATTTTAAATCTCCACTGGACCAGCCTTGCTGTCGGGCGCTTTTCAACTTTAATCCTGAAAATCAACGTGAGTTAGGCTTCAAGAAGGGCAACATCATTACTCTCACTAACCAGGTTGATGAGAACTGGTATGAAGGGCTGCTCAATGGGGAGTCTGGCTTTTTTCCAGTCAATTACGTTGAGGTCCTTGTACCACTGCCGCAATGACAGCAGGCCCCAGTTCACTGAGCCATTATACAACTCTTCTTCTTTTTGGTGCTTGGTCAAACCTATGAATTTTATTGATCAACACCTTTATCTGAAGAATTTGCTTCACATTTCACAGTTATGCAATGTAAATATATGTATATATTGTCTTGATTTCTTTGTATTTTATTGTTTATAATAAAGAGACCAGTGATGTAATTAAAAGTTGATTGGTGTATGAGAGTAAGGGTGATATGAATATTTCTTATACATGGTATTTAACACAATTTACAATTACAATAATATTATAATAAATATTATAATATAATATAAATAATACTATTGCTATAGCCTTTTGTGCAAGTGATGCTGCTTTTTTATTATAGCTATATTGAAACCTGCAGTATGTGGTTAATATTGTAAGCATTTGCTATTTGTTTTAGAGACAAATAATTTGTAAATGAAATAAATGGAATTGAATGAAAGTTGGCAAATTGAGGTTGTAACAGACCACATCATTATTATGTGAATGTGAACATTCCTTTGGTGACTTTTTAGTGACTTTCTTGCTGATCATCATTGTTTGTCCTACTGATGCACTTCATTTTTCTTTGTTTTAAATAATTTTCTTGGCTATATTTCCAAGCAATAAAGGCAAGTTATTCCATCTGTAACTATTTCCTTTGTGCCTTTTCTGACTACTCACTGCCACTGCTTACTTTTGTCTGCGTTCTTAATGTATTTTATAGTATTTTGTAAATAGTGCTGCTACATCTAAAGTGCATTATTTTCTTATATATCAGCATGGTCTGTAGTGTGTTATTCTGCTTATACCAGAGTGATTTGCCAAAGATTACAATGTTTAATTTCTTAATGAACATCACTTGTGCATTTTAATGGTTTATAGTTCAATTTAATGTCATGGAACAACAGAGAAACAAGTTAGTTCTTGTTCATAATAAAGCTCTCCTAAAATATATAATAATATTAACCTATTGTTTATGTTACAGACAGAACTACTGTCTAAGCTTTGCTGTTATGCAAAAATAATTCACACCTTCTGACCAATCAGATTCGAGCATTCGCCCGCGCTGTTGTGTAATTGGAATTTAATGAATATGCAAGTTAGTCTATGACGCCATCTGGCGACGTCTAAGGACTCTTTGTACTTTCTGAGCATGCATTAGCGACTTTCCCCTGAAAAGATTTCGCAACACTGGTAGCACGTTTTGACTCTCGCGGGTTGCCGTAGTGGCGGTTCCAGGCCGATTATGCAGTTTTTCAAATTCTTGTGATATGCCAGTAATTGTTGCTAAAAAGTAAGGATACTAGTATTCAAAGTATTCTCCCATCAAAACTTACCTTGTTGCATGAACTCAGGAGTGGCTTTGTCTGTAAACTTTACGGTAAGTAGCTAGAAGATAAACTTGCGAAATGTCAACAACTGCTTGCTAACATAACCTTGTCGGTGGCTAATTAAGCTACAAACCTAGCTAAACTTGAAAGTTAGCATTGCAGGATAATTCAAAGGTGGTATGTTATAAACATTTAGGTTACAGGATGTATAGTGTTGTATAATATTTTACTTGTTTGCTTGTTCAAAAAGTTAGCTAGATGGCCCAAATGCAAAGCTAGTTTACAAGCATGCTAAGTTTCCTAGCTAGCTGGTTTATATTTACACAAGTTTATTACAGCCAAGATCTTTCACAAAATCCAGTTTGTCCACCTACGTTAAACGTATTTTTTTGTTGTTGTTGTTGCTGTTATGTAATTGCTCGCATAAAAAGTTAGACAGCATGCATAGTACTAACAAAAATAAGTTTATGATCCACAAATGGAAAAGATAGAAAGACAGAAACACATTATGGCTCCATATCATTACTTTCCAATTTTAAAACCAGTGAAATGGGCATTAAATGCATTTGTTCTTGTATTTTTTGTTTGTTTGTTTGTTTACTGTGCCTCGTATTTGTGAATATTTCAGACAGGAAAACAACATTCCTATATTTTCCCCAATCTAACGAGGAGAAATTAGTTACCTACACAGGTTTTAATAATTACCAAACTTATAGTTAAGTCTCAGGTTGTGAATTATTCATTGTACACATAAGGATGCAGTAATTACAAGAAGAGTCAAGTGTCACCAGCCTATCTGACAGCTGTCGTGTATTTTCTGTTTCTTTCCTTACTAAGTGTTGCTATGGAGGAGGTGACCCGGTTGGTGTCATCAGGCGACTGCCTGAAGATCTGGGATTCCACCTCCATGAGTGTGGTGGAGCAGTTCAACCCTCACAGTGCCAGCCATCCTCTAGCACAGGTGTGCTGGAGCAGCAGCAGTATCCTCCATAGCAAGCCAAGTTATTTTTTTCCAGTATGCTGTAGCTTTGTGTCTAGGTTACAGGACCTGTTAAACTTTGAGAGGCCTGTTTTAAATTGATCCATTCATCCATTTTCTATACCGCTTATCTTACACCCTATCTACAGGGTCACAGGAAGCCTATCCCAGGGGACTCGGGGCACAATGCAGGGGACACCCCATCACAGGGCATAATCTCTCACACACCCATTCACACACTACGGACAATATAGAGATGCCAATCAGCCTACAACGCGTGTTTTTGGACAAGGGGAGGAAACCGGAGTACCTGGAGGAAACCCCCACAGCATGGGGAGAACATGTACACATGGTGAAGGCGCCCGTTTTAAAACTAATTGTGGAATCATTTTATTGCGTGGACGGACATTTCCTAAAGAGTGTGTGATTTACACTTTTATTATCTTGAAGTTCATGTGACACAGTTGTGGAAGTTTGAGTCATTGTTAAAGACACTAATGCAAATGTGTTCGAATGGGTTTCTCATACAGAAACCAATATGTTACTGTGAAAGACTGCACATCTTTTCCACTAGATTGTGTGACTCAGCTCTGAAAATTACCCATTATCCTTCACATTGTCCAGTGCCAAGCTAGCTGTGTTGTACTTATTGATGTATGCATGGTACAGTGTGCTGACACCTTTTGAGGCAGCTGATAAATCATTAAATCATTCATCAAAACAAAAATAAGAGGGACACCTAACATCAGCAAACAGAAGGATTATACACTGTATGAACAAAAATATGTGGACACCTGACAGTCACATCCATACATGGGTCTTCTGCAACCTCTTGCCACAAGGTTTTAAGCACAGTCTTTGTATGTGAGAATGTATTTGTCTTTGTATATGAAATTCTTCATTCTTAGCATTAAGAATTTCCCGTCACTGGAACTAAGAAATCCAAACCTGTTCCAGCATGACAGTGCCCCTTTGCACAAGGCAAGATTCCATGAAGACATGGTTTGTTAAGTTTAGACTGTAAGAACTCTAGTGATATGCCCAGAGCCCAGACCTCAACCCCGCTGAACACCTTTGGGATTAACTTGAACACTGACTGCACCCTAGGCCTCCTCATTCTTCATCAGAGGCTGACCTCATTAATGCTCTTATGGCTGAATGAGCAAATCCCCATAGCCATGTGCTGAAATCAAGTGGAAAGCCTTCTCAAGAGAATGGAGGTTATTATAACTGTAAAGGGGGACTAAATCTTCAATGATGTTCAACAAGAACATATGGGTGTAATGGGCCAGATATCTACATACTTTTGGCCATATAGTGTATGTGTAAATTGGAGTGATTCTGAAGCTGAGCTATTGTGTTTTTGTACCAACGACAAAATTGTGCATGGGGTTTTGTGGTTGTTAATGAGTAAATCTCAGTGAATGCTGAGTAAAAAGAGACTCTCTGCAGTCTCTACTTACAGTATTCAGTGAAAAATTAATTGTAGCACATGCGTTGTGTAATGGATCCATTATATGGCATATTTTGTATAATCCTGTGATTATTATAGTAGATTTGAAAGCATGCATCTTGCATCTAGAGTAAGAACACAAGTGAGTATTTTTCATAGACGTCCTCTGTTCAGGAGTGTGTTCCAATTTCATTAACAAAATCTCATCTTAAAAATAGTCCATGATTCCAAAAGGAATTTGTAGAACATGTGCACCACTTTGTATGCCTTGACAACAGTCAGATCAGTACATTGTCAGTGCCAGCAGTATAGGAGACAAGCTGGTAGTGACCAGCCTGAAGTCCTCACCAGTGCCAGTGATGGAGCTTGCAGAAGGGGTCAGTAGACAAACTGCATTTCAGCAAAAAGCACTCACAGTTCCACTTTTATCTCTCGGCATTCTCATCTGTGCTTCATCTGGGGTTTTGTTTTCAGAAAAAACAGACACGAGTCGCACTAAATTCAACATCACAGTTCCTGGTCAGTGGGGGACTGGATAACACGGTCAACATCTGGGACCTGAAGACAAAGAGATTACATCGTAGCCTCAAGGTGTCTCATTGTTTAGTGAAGTATTTAAAGTAGATCTTTTTTTAAATTATCATTTAATCTGTGCATTGTTCTGATTATAATTACTGAACACTGCACAATACATTTTACCACATTAATTCATTCACCAGTAAATGTTTTATCCTGGTCAGGGACACTATGGTTTAAATTGCTAATTTATATTTAGGGAGTTAGAAACAACTAAATTCCTCATGAAATAACATGGTCCGTTAATAACTATGGGAGCAGGTGGGATCGGTCAAATTTTCCACAGGGGCATTCCTATTTGTGTGCACCTCTATCTCATACCTTTTTGTTTTTCATATTTTCTCAATATCATCAGGACCATAAGGAGGAAGTGACATGTGTATCCTTCAATGGTGGCGATAGTTACATAGCATCTGGTTCCACCAGTGGAGACATCATCCTCCACAGCATTACCACCAATCTGTCCAGCAAAGCCTTTGGCCATGGGCCCAATGAGGTGAGTCTGTCCCTTTTCAATAGAGTCTGTCCATATTCCCATGCAGTTTGTCACCTTGTTCTGTTAAATGGTCATAACCTTAATAAGTGTACGGATAAATGGGAAACAAAACAAATAATTGCATTTTAATTGCTACACATTTTTGTTTCCTTAATGACTTTGGTGTAATTGTGATAGTGAGTTTAGCTAAAGTCAACTAATAGACTAATATTAATTCTACTCCAGTGCATATAAATAAACTCCTCATTATTATGATTTAACTCTCCAGGTCAGGGGTGTCAGAGGTGCGGGCCAAACTGGTCCGCTGGGGGGGTTCAATCTGGCCCGCAGAATGAATTTTGAAAGGAAAAATGCATAAAAGACACGAACTAGTAATTTTAAATAAAATGCTATTCCTAAATTATCCGCACTGTTTTAGTCAGAGTAGAAGACGCAGCACAACTCTGGGACTTAGACCGAACAGCAGATGGTAGCAGTGTGCCTTCTGCAGTTTGTTATTACAGTGTAGTCTAACCTATTTTCTACTGGCCCCCACACCGTCATTAGGCAAAATGTCTTTGTTAAAAGGGAGAAAAGTGGATACTCTGTATCCATTTTTCTCCTTTTTTGACAAAGGACCAAAAGATGCCAAGTTTCAGGAGCAAAAACAATGTAGTCTAGATATGACTAACTCCTTTAAAATACTGCTTCAGACACTGATTGCACTTAAAGAATACAGTTCTTTGAAAATGAATCCTTTCTGTAGTAATAGTTAAAAAATTGTCAATTTAATGTTAGTCAACAGCTTTACTACAAAATAGTTTGGTTTGGTGGAATCCTATTGTTCGTGCAATGCCATAAATTTTAAAGTGCAATACTATATTTTTCAGTTTCAAACACTGTGACTTAAACTTTATTGCATTTGTACAAACACCGTGACCAGTTGTAATGCACACATGTAAATGATAATCAGAAGAAAATTGCACATGTTTGTCTTAAGAAATCTGAGGTTGTTCATGATATGTTTTGTAAAAGGATATTTCATTAAATATGAAGATTTTCCTAATGTACTTGTACTTCTTTGCATGAAAACAAAGGGAAAAACATGGACTTATGGTTATTTATAGGTAATTATGCTATGATTTTACTGGCCCGGCCTACTTGACATCTAATTAGGCTGTATGTGGCCCCTGAACTAAAATGAGTTTGACACCCCTGCTCTAGGTGATTTAATAATCTCTATATATGCCCATTCTTATTTATTTGTTTGTTTGTTTATTTATTTATTTATTTATTTAAGGAGTAATCTTAATTTGATTCAAGGATTTATTCTTATGAAAGAATATAGACTTGTACCAGGTGAAAAATTGTTTCATTTTAAAATAATAAAGTGAAGTAAAACTATTCTGATCTGAAATTGGGTACGTACATGTGATGGTCAATACTGAGCAGAAATATTGTGATTAACATGTGTTTTCACTTTGTAGCCTGTCCATGACTTGAAGTACTCGCTGATAAAGCGGTCTCTCTTGGGGAGTGTGTCAGATAGCGGCTCGGTGGTACTGTGGGACACAAACACCCAGAAGGAGCTACACACGTTTGAAGGTGCACACAAAGCTCCTGCCTCAGGCCTGGCCTTTTCTCCAGCCAATGACCTGCTCTTTATTACAGTGGGGTTGGATAAGAAAATCGTCTGCTATGACACTTCCAGCAAAATGTAAGACACATCTGTGTGTAGAGTATGTTTATATAATGACTAGTTTAAAGCAAGATATGGTATGCTTTATATTCTTACTGGTTGAGATCATATTTCATTTGTGTTTGTTTGTGCAGTATTTTCCGTAGTAAGCAGATTGAGTCCCCACTCACAGCTGTAGACTTCACTCCGGATGGAGCAGGGCTTGTAGTGGGCTCCACCCAGGGACGGATCTACATGTATGACCTGCGTAATCTAAGCGCTCCTGTCAAAACCACCACTGCTCACAAGACCTCAGTCACGTGTATCCGCTTCCAGCACTCCACCACCAGGCTAAAGGTATGGTTTGCAGTACTCGGTCTACAAACTGTATGTGTGCATTTACAGTTAATAACCCTCAATATATATTTTTGATCAATGTAAGCCTACAGTCCTAGCTCAAACCTTAAACCCACATATTGTTTTGTACAGTAATTGCATCAGATGCATTATTAATAATGTCACTATAATGTGCTACAAATAAACTGTTTTCCTCAGACTAGTAAAACAGTCTCGGGCAAGACTTCTTCCTCGCAGTCCACCAAGAGAATCTCTGTAAAGATGGGGCAGAATCAGCAGAGCGGTCCTCCTACTCCAACCTCCTCAGTTCCCGCTGTGCCCGAACACCAGCCAGTTAGCCGAGGAGACGTACAGGCTCACAGCCTTGGCGAGTGTTTCCTTTCACATAGAGCTCCCTAAAATTCAGTTCCCCCTCAGTGGAGATATTTCATTACTTGTGTGGCCTGATTTTGAGCTTAGTCAGCGTTTTAATCTGACAATAGCTGAATTTTATTTCCTGCAGATGATGAGACAAAATTCATAATGACTTTTATAATTTATCCATAATGTATATTATATCCATGAATATTAAGATTATCAGTACCTCAAATCTATCTATATTCTCTCTCCCTGTGGCAGCATAATGTTGCAGGCTAATTCATAGTGAATGCATTAAAATGTAAAATTGCACCAGAGTTCTGACAATTCTCTCTTTGCTGCGTACTGTTTAGGGACTGGAGGAGGTTCTGGGGTGCCATCCAGAGAGGCTGAAGGCCAGCCCAGTCTGGATAAGTTTAACAGCGTGGGCCGAAACAGCCTGGACCTAGACATCTTCTCACCTGTAACTGATGGTGTGTGCTTACTTTGTTTCCTATACAGATGTTGCAGTTTGACTTTGCAATATGGAAATTATGTATGTACTAACAGTTATTTTTTTTTTCCATTTAAGTGCTTCATTTGTATTTGTTTGTCAGTGACTAACTGGACTGTTTCTTTTTCCCCCTCCTTTTTTCTTCCCCTGTATTTAATTCCTCTCCATTCAGGGTTTAAAATGCATGGTTTCATTGGTGATGATCCAACTTCAAGAAATGGTGTGTACTTTGTCAATTATCATGTACTCATTGAAATATTAATTTCAATGAATGGATATTGAATGGATATTTTTGTGGGTTTTTTTTTTTTTACCACTAGGAGGCAGTGCAGATGTGTTCTGCCGAGAATCTCAAGGGCAACACAGTTCAGACAAAGTTAGGGTGGGTCGCAACAGCCTGGACATTTTCTCTCCTGTCCGAGATGGTGAGAGAATTTTCCTTCCTCAGTGAATTGCTGGCTCTACTCAACATTCAGAATATATACAAATATTTGTTATTCTATATTTTGCTAGCTTTTTCAAATACAAGTGGATATTTGAGTAACTGAAATTATGTGCTATTTTTTAAGCAGTATTATTATTTATTTTGTTTTTCTCATTAATTCAAGATTACAAAGGTCACAGACTCAGCGACGCCTCAAGTGGAAAGAAAGGTGAGATTTCATTACTTGCATCAGTGATGACATCTGATGACTGAAGTTCATGATAAAATGTCATCATATTTAAATATTTATACTAGCATTTATTCAGGTATTTACTTACTTTTTTTTTTTTTTTTTTTTTTTTTAAAGATTTAGATTTCTTACCTCAGCATGGTTCAGCCCAGCGTAAGAACCCGTTGGGTACACCTGGTGCTCGCTGCTACAGTCCTCTGTCTGCTGTCCAAACACCACCTGCAATCATAGAGGAGGAACCAGTGATCACATCACCTACACATATGGACACGCAGAACAATATGGTCGGTCACTGCTATTTGTTTCTTTATGTATTTAAGAAACATAAGGAACGTCTTATGTAGCTATAATGCACTTCTACTATAATTGTGTAAGTATATAGTATACTTATAATATACTTTTGATATTGACATTTTTGCATGATGGACAGTCGGAGAAGACCAGTTATCTGAGGCAGAATGTTCTGACCACACCCCTTGCTTCTCAGAGTACACACATCCAATCAGTGCCTTCATTCAACACTCCTGAGCCCAGTCAGAGGAGAGAAGTGCCAACCCAGCTCACCTATGACTCCCCAGTGAGTAGCAGTCAACCCATAGCTGAATCGGGTAAGTAAAGAGGACATCGGATACACCTAATGAAATGTATACGTGATCACATGGTGACAAGAAGTTGTGTTTTTAACTTGTGCAGCAGCGGGTGCATCTGGTGCTGTCAGTAGTGGAGCACCACTCACCTCTGTCCAGATGAATTTTGTGCGCAACATGATCCATGAAGCTTTAGAAGATTTCAGGTGCGTTGTTTTGAAATACTTGCACGCATGCACACTTGTATCTACCCGTCATTAATGAAAATGAGTTTACTAGAAGTTAAATTCTTAACTTTACCTACAGTTTAAAAAAAACAAAAAAAAAACATCAGCAGTAAACACAAGTTAATAACAAGTTGTTTTGCATTCTGATCCCACTACTCTTCAGACTTTAAGTTAGTCATCCTTGCATGGCTATATTTCCCAGTTGTGGAATCTTCCTTTTTTGTAATAGTTTAGTATGCCATAGTTAATTAGATAAAGTACTCAGAGTACAGAGGGAAGGGATGAGCTTACAGTTTCAGGAGCATACTGGATGTTTTTTAACTTTAATTTAACGATCTTCAACTTAAAGGTAATATTTACAGATGTTTGCATTTTACCTTAATAACAAAAAGTTAGATCTGCTGTTAGCCCATTTTAGTAGATACATGGGTATTAAAAAACAAGTGGTTACTCAACAGATTATTTGTAATATCTTAAAATGTTTAAGACTACTTTAAACTTTTGAATACATTTTACAGAGGTGGACATGGGAGCTTTTACTTGGCCCGTAGGCTAGCTTATCAATTATAATTATTATTATTATTATTATTATTATTATTATTATTATTATTAGTTACACACCTGCTTTACCTTTCTCAGATTTTGCTTTTGTAATCTCTTTCAGAGACACATGCCATAGAGATATTATCAATCTGCAAGTGGAAATGGTGCGGCAGTTCTACATTCAGCTGGTAGGTATTACCTGCAACCCACGATTGTTGTTTTTTTTGTTTTTGTACTCATCCTTTTCTGCTCTTTTTTTGGCTCATTCTTTTTTTTTGGCAAATGGTCTGTAATTTTGTCAAGCAACCTTGTTAATATGGTGATTCTTGCTCTTTCAGAATGAAATCCATGGGCTCATTGAGAGATATTCTGTGAATGAGAGTCTTGTGGAGGAGATTGAGAAGCTGAAGGAGGAAAACAGAAGACTCAGAGCCAATTACTAAGAAGCATGTGGCTACCTGTTTGACATGTAGAGTGAATTCCTTGTGCTCAGTACAGGTTTAGGCCTAAAGCATGTGTTAGCACTACAGCACTGGCCTACGTGAGGAAGGACATGGAGATTGATCTGCTTTCTCACTGATGTCTGAATTATGCACTCATGCCCTGAAGACCAGCACACACAGCCTGTTTTGTCTTTATCACCAGCATTCATGTTTAAGGTTACACCATGTATGTGCCTTAAAATAAGAGATTGTTATTAAGCTTTTCTCTCTCTCCATTTTGTGCATATTTTACAACATATAATTTGCAATAAAATATTGCCATATAAGAGGGCTTACATGTTTATAGTAGGTAACAAGGTTGTATGATAAGCTTATAGCCAATATTAGTGACTATACTAAATTAGATAGATGGATATTGGGGACATCAGTACTGATACAGTCCTGTAAACACCAAGTGTGCGGTCATTATGGCAGCATGTGGCAAAAAATCTGTTTACTGTGCCTACAATTAACCTTTGTAATAGTCATAAAACCATTTGTATCTTGAATAAATTATTACCGCCACAGGATGTTGATTGGGTACTAATCATAATTAATTGCTGGATTACAAAAATCGCATTGGCAAGTTTATTTATTTTTTTTAAAAAATGTCTGATTTTAACACTCTTAGATTGGTGTAGGACATATAACGCACAAATCATTTGATTTTATTCTAAGCAGGTTCAGGTGAGATGATTTAAGGTTAACTGTCACATTTAGGCTTGTTTTTTGGTAGCCATAAGCTTCAGTGTTTGCCATGTTGGTGTCAGCTCTACATATGGAATGTGCATCAAATGTGTCTTGACTAACCAAATACATGTAAGTAAAAAAAAAAATATTGGATATATTTGAATTTTCCACAAACTATTCCTTAAAATGCATCTGTAGTTTCTTGGCTATCCCAATGGTTCTGTATTTGAAAAAGCAAATGAAAGTAGGACATGCAGGAGCCAGAACAAACCAAGCAGTTGCTAAGGCATACAAGGAACCAGTGCTGGAGGTCTTATAATTAAGAGTGAAGTAAAAATAAACACTACTACCAATGTTGATAAAGACTAAGTAAGGTAAAGAAATGTGCTACCATTAAGTATCAATAAATATGTGGTAATGAACATAATTTAAGCACAATGCTCAAGCCAGTGTGAGGAAAATTTTATTTTATTTTAAAAAATAATATACTCAGTAGTAAAAATTTACCAGTCAACCTGGGTGAACTGAATATATTTCAATCATAGAATTTATGCTGGTCCATACATTAGCCTTTTTTTTCCTTTAGAAAAAGACTTTTCAGAGCCACGTGCAAGTTAAAATCGCATGCATTCAATATAGATTTTGTAGTCTTGTGATGTGAGGTAGAGCAGTCCTGAGATAATGTATGCTACAATGACACATCGGCCCTGCAGATAGGACAGTTGGCGTTCTCCTGAAAATCAAACAAGAAATGCGCACACATTACACAATGGTAATATCTGAGGGAAAAGGTTAGGTTGTGTGAAAAGGGCACAATGACTCACTTTCAACCAGCGGTCAATGCACTTCACATGGTAGTCATGGAAACATGGTAGCATTCGCAGCTTCTCTCCTTTCTTGTAGTCAGAGAAACAGATCTGGCAACTGTACACAGATGAAACATATTACCAACAATAATAGATTACAAGACCTTATTAAAAATAGAAAGTGCTTTGGACACTTACTCTGTCTTGCCTGCACTGTGTGCAGGGTCATAAGCTTTAGCAGGAAGTCTCTCAATCTCCTCTTTACTGAGGGTTTTCTTGGCCATCACAGCTCCCTGGGTTTCCTCAAATGCCAGAAGAGCCTAAAGACAGAATAAAATAGTTAAAAGAAAGGGATAGGTGCTGACAGACATAAGAGCACCACTTAATGCAGTAATAGTGCTTTGCATATTAAACAGCTTGTACCTCATAGTTATTTCCCTGGCTGTCATCAATCAGGTCTAAAGACATGTGCGGACTGTTTCTGCGGCGAGAGCTGCGACCTCCCCGAGTCTGTCTTGTTTGCCTGTCTGATCAATCACAATAACAAAGTTTCAGCAAGGACGCTTCTTACAAAATCTATCAATTAATCTCAGTAGAAATGTTAATATGTTAAACAGTCACTTGACAATCATGGTGAAAAATAAGTGACTCACTGGGCTGCCCCACAGCTATGGCCTGCTGCGGCTCTGAGAATGATGTTGAGTACATCATGGAGGCCCAGGGAGAGATCCAGCTCAAACCTACATAGGAATCCAACTAAAGAAGGTACAAGTAAAACCAAAAAAGTTATTACCTTTAATAATCAAAAAAATTAACTATGCAAGCATCAGTATACAGTATGTATGGAAGAGGGTTTTAATACAACTAACTGGGGGGTTTTGTGGATGTCTGTTGGATGATGTGGTTTGTAATCGACTTTGCTCCTGATGAACCTGTTCCTCTCTATCAAATTGTTCCTAAAAAAAATAAAAATAAAAAACACATCAGTTCATATGATGGTTTACATGTACTAAATAACCATATTACCATATTACCAAATAACCCAGCGGGGTTGTGGGGGGTGGTTCTTGGTCAGATTTTGGCAGTAATTCAAATAATACATTTCCATCACAAAGTTATTTCAGTTCAATCAGTCAGTTGGAAAACTCTGGCTCTACACAGGTTAGTGTATAAAAATGAAGAGAAAAAACAAACAAACAAACAAACAAACAGCCAAACGTGGACAACTGACAATCAAACCCACATGTGCCCATTCCCATTCCGTGTGTGAGATGGTCCTATGCTTCATATACTTTTGGCCATATAGTGTATCTATAAATACATGATGTGAGTTGGATTTTATCCCAACAATGTTTTTAATACGGTACAAGTTAGTGTATGCTGTTTACATGACCACTTGAGTCATTTTACAAGTACTTTATTTGAAATGGTATTACTAATGAATTATTAAACAGTCAAGTCTTCTATTTCCAACACTTGCTATACCCATAACTGTGAACTGTGTATAGTTAATCAAATCAAGTACATTAGAGAGAGGAAAGAGTAAACTAGCCCTTAATTTTTTTTTTTTTTAAAGTCAGGATAACAGCACTCACCTGGAGGCTTCTGGCAAATGCCTCGTCTTCAGCCATTTGAATTGAGCGAACCATAGCCTCAACCACCATATCATCATCCTCATCATCTATAACAATTTCCTCTTGTACACATCCACCTCTTCTTTCTGTGTCTGTGGATGACAGAGCAGAGAAGGAATCAAGCCCTGAATTCATGACCATTACTTTAGAAAAATTCTGTACCCATTTTAAAACAAATCATGAGTCACAGCTGTACCTTGCAAATTTGCTGTTGCTGTACACCTAGAGGACCTTGGACTTATTATAGTTGATGTCTTTTTCGGTCTTCGTTCCTTATAGCATTTATTAAATATTTTTTGCTCAGAGGCATGACCACGAGGAGAAGCCTTTCTTGAGAAAATCGGACCAGCAGTAGCTCCCAGCACAGAGCATTCAGGATCTGCAGCAGAACATGAGATGGTGGAAGTGGAAGAGAAGGAGGTGGTGGACTGCGAGGGGCGTGGAGACTCCAGCCACGTGACTTCAGATAAAAGAGATGAAGCAGGTACAAATCCTGTTCCACTGCTTGCTTGTATATCATTAACATCTCCTGCAGGGTCTTGCATTCTTCTTCGTTTCAGTGTCCTATGAGAGCTTGGGGTTGTGTGGAGGTATCCAGGAATCATGAACCTTCTCTCTGACCTTTTGGCATCTGGACCACAAACAGCAGCCTAGGGATTAAAGCCACCATGAGAAACGTTCCTTACATTTGCTAAAATGTCTTTACAAAAGATAAATGGTTTTAAAATAAAACTGTCTTTACCCCACTGTAATGATCAGTTACTTGGGAATGTAGTTTTCTTCGAAAAGTGAGAGGGCTGCAAAGCAGAAGAAGACAAGAGCCTAGTATCTGTATTTAATAAAGACCGTAATACTCATACACAGACTTAACAGAAAATAATGCTCATAAGAGTAATGACTGATGACCAAACACTGATGCTAATTAAAACGTCCACAAAAAGTGACTATGACCTTATGAAGACCAACCCAAGCTGTATCATAAACCTGACTGGGAACTAGATTCTGCCAGTGATACTGACGACCCATTGACATCCATTTCATGTCTATTGTAAATATGCATTTGACCGTGACGATTCTCATTTCACGCTAAAATAAGCTTGCTTGACAACAGGATACTTTATATCCGCAAAAACAGCCTTAGCGCCTTCATTATGTCTGTTTCATGTTGAATTCAGTTGAACCGTGAAAGGATTCTTAAGTTCTGATGTATTCACAGCATAATAATTTCTCTGTTAATTTTAGTTATCATATTTTGGAATGATAAAATGAGGGAAATTACTCATTTTTACTTTGTAATTGGTTTGTTCTTTTTCTGTTCATCTGAGGATAAAGCCTAAGAAGGCCTTGTCATGTCACTGAGATCTATACAGAATGTTTATCTGCTTACAGAGACACAAACATGTTCTTCTATTCAAGGTTTGTCTGCACATCTTCCAAGACCCTAAAACAAAGCCTGTTTGAACTTCCTCAAACTGCGTCTTATCAGTACACAGAAGCGTCATGCCCTGCTTTTCATATATATAGTAGTGGTTCAGCACAAGCGCTTCAGAGCACTCTCATTATTATATCCTGCTTTATTCTGTAATAAACCTTTTGTACCTTCAGAGGACGAGTCTGTGAGTGTTGTCTAATTTCCACAACACTACCATTCTAAATAGTGCACCACTATATGAAGTAATAAATGAGGAGTTACTATTTAGACGTGTTATTTAATAAGATAGAATGCAATTGGATTAGACAATTCTGTGATAATTGCACTCGACCTAGCAATGATGTGCACAATTTATAGTCCCCCAACCCCCCCCCCCCCCCGGGCATCCTGGCAAGAAGGGTAAATAAATTCAGTACTTAGTTTACTGTAGTTACAGTACAGGTCACTTGGCAATGGGGGGGGGGGGGGGGGGGGGGGGGGACAACAACAATATGGGACCACATACATGTTACCATACCATACAGCACTGCCTGGTGTACATTACAGGAGGTACAATATTATAAACAATCCCTACTGAAAAAAATAAGTAAGTAAAAACCATCACAGAAATTATAAGGGTTGTAAATTCTAATTCTAATTCCATTTGCAATTAATAATAATCTGATTCTGCTTCAGCCTCGATAGTACCTTTCTGGAGTTTCTGGAACGACCACGTTAGAAAAATCATAAGAGGATCCTTCATCATCAAAAGACAGTTCAGTGCCACTCAGTAAACAAGCCTCATTTAAATGTTGATTTGTTTCATCTTCATCCAGGCTGAGGAAAGGGCTGCTCGACCTCGAGTCTTTCAGTGTGTTCTCCATATGATACGTTTTAGTTTATGGCTCCTCGGCTGTAGCGTATGTCTGAGGAAAATAAACCCGTTGATGTTGCAAGACTAAACAAAGCAGTTAACTGATAGCTCGCTAGCTAGGCCAGTAGACGTGATGAATTTTGTCGAGCTAACAAATTAGCCGGTAGCTACTACTGTGAGACTACGTTCACAGCTTTGAAGTTATCACCCCTCTTAATTCTAAAGAAAAATCTGTTCTAGATCCATTAAACATCTAACATAAATCGCACTTACGATGTGTACATCGCATATCCCGACTATAAAACCCACTTGATTATTACAGGAATCAAAAAGGTTCACCGCCATGTAAGAACTTACGTCATTTCCTCTGACGTGTTCTAGCAACATCCCTATAGTGGAATTTCCTAAAACTAAAAAGGGCATGGCTTTTACCTGAAAAATATTGTAGCTCCAATAAGGCGAAGGAAATACATTTCAAAATATTACACAAAATATACCCTGTCAACGCTAATATCTCTAAATACTTGGACATTGACAGTTCATGCTTTTTGTAAACAAGCAGAGATATTTGCACACCTGTATTTTTTATATTGCCCTATATCTAAACAACTCTGATCTGAACTCGGTTTTCATATATTTGACTCTGCCAATTTTACACATTCTTTTAACTTAAAAGACTTTTCTTTAAATTATAGCGACACTAAAAATAAACCTCTGGAATACGTGGTTAAGTTTGTCATTTTATAGGTCAATTTTTCATTCAGAAACAAAAATTTAAGCAAGTCCATGTATTTAGATGCTTTTCCTGTGTTGTAAAATCTGTATGTTAATGTATGTTTACAATTTTAGCTTCTGTGTCCCTGACATGTCAATCTGTTGTAAGATGTGTGTTAATTATGTTCAAGTTACATATTGTTGTTGTTTTTCATGCAGTTGTAAGTAATTTCTTTGCAATGCTTATGTAACTGTTTTTCATCTTCACATATTAATAAAAACAAAACAAAAAAAATAAAACCAAAACCGCTGAACTTGATCATACAGGGATCATACAGTTATCGGGTCGCATAAATATCAATGAAAAAGAATCTCCTATGCAAAACATGCTGAAAAGATTCAGTCAATGTGCATCAATCAAACCTGTATTAATGTCTTTTATTGACATGTTGTGTGGCTCACTATGAAATTGTGTAGCTATTATTGAGCGTTTACACAAATCTATTAATTACACTATTTAAACTATTTCAGTAACCATTTTATTTTGATCAGGGTCACAGCGGATCTGGAACCTGTCCCAGGAATACTGGTCATGAGATAATTGGTCGTATAATTGGTTTGCATTTTCTTCATGTGAGTATAAAAGACTTAGATGGATTTAATTAATAAATATAATGATGGATATTCATATACTGTGCATAACATTTGAATAATTAGCTTATATATTTTTATTAATCTGTTCATTAGGCCTTTTTTATATACTAGGTCACTGACTGCTGTGAGGGAAATTACTCATTTTTACTTTGTAATAATTTTGTTCTTGTTCTGTTTTGTTCTCATGTGAGGATAACACCTAAGAAGGCCTTGTCATGTCACTGAGATCAGTACAGAATGTTTATCTGCTTACAGAGACACAAACATGTTCTGTTCAAGGTTCGTCTAAACATCTTCCAAGATCCTAAAACAAAGCCTGTTTGAACTGCCTCAAACTGCTTCTTATCAGTACACAGAATTGTGTCATGCTCTGCATTTCATATTTATAGTAGTGATTTAGTACAAGGGCTTCAGAGCACTCTCATTATTCTATCCTGCTTTATTCTATCCTGCATCATCCTTCTATAATAAATACTTTTACCTTCAGAGGAAGAGTCTATGAGTGTTGTCTAATTTCCACGACAATTTGGCATCTCCTGGCTGGGCTCCACAAGTCTTTTCAGCTTTTCTGGACAACAAGCAAACCGGGGGACACCCGTGGAAAAGTTTCACCCTGAAATCTGTGCTGACGTGAAGGCGGTTTGCCCTTTATTGTCCAGAGCAAAAGGCCAATGCAGCATTACTGCTGACTAGTAGGAATCATCAAGAATTTAGATTTTGAATTAGAATTTTATGAAGTCATTGTGTATTGCTGTCTCTATGGAAAGGAGTCAATGATATAAGAAATGCGCGGATTACATTGAGAGAAGTATTACATGGAGGCGATTTCTTATATGAAGTTTGGGGAACTTCGCCTCTGCAACGGCAGAGATATTGGTGTTTCTTAGATCATTGCTTCAAAAAGATATATACCGACGGGTACATATAGAGAGAGATAACGGTAAAAATAAACAGAAAGAGTCCATTTCAAGGAATAAATAAGTAGAGTACTTATTAAGAAGCGCAAGAGGTGCAGTATTTTTACGGTGGATTATCATCAAGTGGCATGCCCCATTGCCTCATTCCATCATATCAGCGGTACATGATATATTTGGCAAATTTAACGCACAAGTAAATTCTACTGAGATTTAAAAAAAATAAATATATAATAATAATAATAATAATAATAATAATAATAATAATAATAATAATAAAGAATTTTTTTTTTTTTTAAAAAGGGAAGAGAAAACTGTAAGTTATACCAAATTGCTGTATGTGGACTCGCCCTCAAAGGTAAACTCTTTTACATTCTTAAGGTTTGCTCTATTGAACCTATAGGTTATATGATTAATTGAATGTTTAGAGATTTGGCACACATTTTGAACCTTTTCTGTCTGTGCACGAGAATGCATATTCATTTGATTTTCATAGTACATTAAATTGATTAAAACTTTGAAAGTTATAGAAGCTGTAAAAATAAAAAAATAAAATAAAACATGGGAAAAACATACAGCAAAGCACATCCTGTGACAGGGTGCTCATATGTTGATCCTAATATCATGTTTATGCGTGTGAATTATGGGGAAGGATGTTTGAACCAATATGATGTATGGGTTAAAGAATGTGCTTTTCCTGAAAAAGGTAGTTTTAGTCTCACAGTTAGAACAACTGAAACATAATGTAGAGACAAAGGAGAGAGAGAGACCCCTAAAACAAAGAGCAAAGTGCAGTTTTTAGCAGACTGGAAGGCACTTGCTGAATGGCAGAGCGAGGCACATAAGAGAAAAAATGTCAAGCAGTTCCCTCATCTGTTAAACTGCAGAAAGCCAATCCTGACCTGGACTCTGCCCCACCGCGATGCCCACAGCCAGTAAGGAGGGAGGAACCTGCAGTTTCAGAGGCACCTCCTCACGATGAAGTGGCCCAGCCTACACCACTCCATCCCAACCTGTCAGAACTGAGCCACCAACCCCCACTGAACTATGCTCCAGCCGTCCTATCTTCACCGGTGGTGTTACACACAAGATCCCAAGTGAATGGACCAAGAACATTGCTGCCTGAGGGCTTCAGACCAACAAAATCGGACATAGAAGGGACAGTGCACGCCGTGGTAAATGCCCCAATGCTAGAAGTGGCCAGAGAAGGAGGCCCTATGCTAGTTCACAGACCCTGGACATTGGAAGACATCAGGAGCAGCATGACACATCTGCCGGTGCTCCACGAAGTAGGAGGACGAAAGTTTGGGGATGAAATTCAGATATTCTGCAGAGAATTCAGACCCACCACTCATGAACTACGACGACTGCTCATGGCAAAACTTGTTACGGACTGGATCTAGGTTTCACCTGAATTCCCAGAGGATGTTGTCCACCTGATCAACCCACAGTGGGATAATGGAGTCAACGCAAGGTACAGAGCACAAATCAGGCGCTCCAGCAGAGGCTGATGAACACCTTTCCTGTGCGACTGAACATGACAAAAACAGCGATGTGTAAACAACAAGACTCAGAGACTGTATCACAGTACCTGTCCCGGCTCACTGAGATCCATGACACAAACTCAGGGTTGGAGAAACCCGACGCTCTGGCAGATGGGCAGCCGGCTGTCACAGCATGGGAGGCACATCTCAGAAACAGATTTATGAATGGCATGAAACCAGAAATTGCTGCTATAGTCAAACAACAATGTATCACCTGGGACACCAGAAGCCTCACACCTTTCCACCCAATGGTGGCTGCACCATAACACTATACTACTAGACATACAGAATGTCCCTATAAAACAATGTACTGTCCTTAACCCTGCTACTCTTCTTCCAACAGAGGGAGACGGGGAATTACATGACTGTGTTGTAATAACTAACGAACTCTGCTCTCCTAGAGTCGACCTGAAAGATGTTCAATTGGAAAACTCAGATCTGATCCTCTTTGTGGACGGGTCAGCGTCATGTGACCCAGAGACAGGTAAAAATCAAGTGGGCTATGCAGTAGTGACCTCACACGAGATGGTCCGTCAGGAAGTCTCCCTTCAAACCTTTCAGCACAAGCAGCTGAACTGTATGCCCTCATAGAGGCATGAAGCCATGCTGAGGGACAGTCAGTAAATATCTACATGGACAGTCGATATGCCTTTGAGGTAGTACATGATTTGGGGACAATTTGGAAACACAGGAACATCCTGATGAGTTCAGGAACACACATAGCCCACCATAAAATAGTCTCTGAGCTGCTGGACGCAGTCCTACTCCCCAAAACTATTGCAGTATGCAAGTGTGATGCACATACTAACAAATCAGATCCTGTCTCCTTAGGTAATGCGTGAGCGGACCATGCAGCAAAACAAGCAGCAGTAGCAACACTGCTGACTTCAAAACTTTGTGCATTTTCCTCTAAGACAGAAACCACTCCGTTTTACAGGTTTCAGAGCTCCAACTGCGAGCTACAGTGGAGGTAAAAGCAGTATGGTGCAAAGCGGGTTGTTCCGTCATCAACGGTGTGTGGCGGTGCCCACAAGGCCGCACTTGCCTCCCCAAATACATGTTCCCATATTATGCAAAGTTGACGCATGGGAAGGACAAGGCCAAGCGTTGGTTCACGAAGGGCTTCTGTAATTATTCTCAAAATTTTTGTTTAAAGTGTGTAGTATGTGCTACTCACATTGTGGGTTGATGTTTGAAGGTGGAACAGTAATAGGACAGTAAGGGCTTCAGAGAACTCTCATTATTCTATCCTGCTTTATTCTATCCTGTATTAACCATCTTTTTGTAATAAACCTTTTTACCTTCAGAGGACGAGTCTACGAGTGTTCTCTAATTTCCACGACAGTGCAAAAACAGTTAATAACTCCTGATAATATTAGAAGTCTTTAATACATTCCAAAAATGACAACCTTTTCAGCTTCAAAATCTTTTGCACATCAGCTCTAATGTTCACCTGTCACCAATGTAGAAAGATTTTTTCATAACATTGGAATGGAAAAAATACATTTGTTAAACATGTATCTACTTTTGGTAGGCATCTTCCCTGCCGAATATTTTGAAAAAGACATCAACATATTCTTCATTTGAGAAAAAATCTATACAGATTTGTATATATAAATACCTGGCAACAAAGAATAGGAACACAATCTGTCATTCACTTACACCAGATAATTTCATCCATTTCATATGCTAAACATTGATAATTACAGCATGAGCATTAAAGAAGTCTTTAAAATGAACAAAAGTACTTCAGACTTCAAAACAGCATTGACTGGAGTGACTTCCTCACGGTGGCCATATCCTGTTGTTGCTATAACATAATTGCAGAAGAAAATCAGCAATGTGAAATGTAGCAATGTACAGTTAAGAAATACCCAGAGAATGTGTGTAAATACACTCACTGTGTCCATCATTATCTTTTTCTGCAGCAGAGCCATGTCCTTTTTCAGCTCCATCTGTGCTCCCTGGAGGAAAGTCTCGTGAGTCTTCTCCATCTCATCCATGTTCTATTGGAAAATACAGGAACATACCCAGTCAATATAAAAATAATAATAGATGTAAATAATAGGCACAATGTGAAATATTTGTGAACTGATATCAATTATCATACCTTGATGAACTGCTCATACAGTTCTTTTATGGTTTTTATTTTTTGACTCTGCACAACCCGAGCCTGCTGGAAGAGCTTCTGCTGCTGTTGAAAGAAACTCTATGCACATAACAGTTACAAGTTAGATCATGCTGAGATTTTTCACAACAGTTGTTTCTAAATCAAATTACCATGTACTGTAATGTCACCAATTGCATTATCCAAGAAATCTACAAACATGATTTCTGTATTTTTCTAGCAAAGAAAAAAATGGAATAGCCGAACTTAAATTGAACATTAAAGGGGGGGGGTCATATTCAGCTCTACTGTTGTTAATGCTGTGGGTTTTCATGTCACATGTTCAGCAATCACTAACATTCAGTTTCTCCTCTTGCTCCTCAGATTTCTGAACATCGGTCTCCCACTGCCGCAGCACTGACTGCACCTGCTGCGAGTACTCCTGCGTCAGCTTCTGCCTGTGGCAGCAAATAAATATTTAAATACTATCACAGTGATCACTATCCTGGTCAGGATTGTGGAACATCCAAAGCCTAATCTGGGAGGTGGAAAAACACCCTGGAAAGTAGACTTCATGTGAAAACTATAATGAATTCGTTTTGACCATGTAGTACGCAGTTGTAGAAGGGAATTATTTATAATTGCAGTGTCACCCAGATGAGGATGGGTTCCCTTTTAGTTCTGGTTCCTCTCAAGGTTTCTTCCTCGTATCATCTCAGGGAGTTTTCCCTTGCTACTGTCACCTCTGCCTTGCTCATTAGGAATAAATTTATACATATAAAATTTACATATATATCCTTAATTTTTAGATTTCTGTAAAGCTGCTTTGTGACTATGTCCATTGTTCAAAGGGCTATTCAAATAAAACTGAACTGGACTGGAATGGATGCCAGCCCATCACAAGGCAAAATCCACCCAAGTTGTCCTAGGGGCAATTTAGTGTAGCCAGTCCACATCCTCATGGGTTTGGGAGTTGGGCAGAAGATGCAAAACTCTACAAAGACCCTACCCCAAGCTCAGGATCCAAGCTCTACACATAACTACAATTTCTACACATAACTACAATTTCTAAAGAGGTAGTCCCATCTATGACAGGATGAACTATAAAGATTTGGAAATAAATTCACAAATACACTTGAATTCATGAAAGCATTCTACAAAAAAATGTGTTATACATTAAGTGCTTATTGCGTAAAAAACTTCCCTTAGACTTCCATTATAGCTGAGCTTTGAGTAAACACGTTTACATACATTTTTTCCCCCTCAGTATAGGGATACATTGACATTCTTGTTTGCCCAAACACTACAGATGCAGTAGATTAGGTTTAAAAACACCGACATCTTGTGCACATGTACCTCTGGCTATGCTGGGTTTTCCACAGCTGCTCTATTTTCTGGTTGCTGCCTTTCAGAGAGCTTTTGGTTAAACATTCCAGGCGCTTCCTCTTAGCCTGCATTGTCTTGCTGATGTCAGCTGCATCAACATTCAAATACACATTACAAAGTGCAAATCACAAATTCACTACTGAAATGCATAACCACAGTAACAATGCAACATCACTGATTTTCACTTCAAATGGCCTCACCTCCAAACTTTTCGAACATTGTCTGAACTTCATTCCTGTGAAAAACAAGTAGATGTGTATCATCAAACTTTCTACCCAAAGATTTGGCCACATTACTCATGAAGAATATTTAACTCACCCTACACCTACAATTGGGTCATCTTCCTCAAATGTACTAGCAGATCTTTTCTTGCCCACCTTCTCAATGATGGGAGTTTCTAACAATGAAATCATAATTGGAGGAAATGAAGAGTTAATGCCGCTGCAATTTACCATCACTGTATAAATATATCTGACAGATGGCAGTTTGATCCAAACATTTCTCCGCAGATATACGTTATCAGTTATATAATTTTTACTGCCAGTAACTATTTTGAATTAGTTTGCAGTTTAATTAAAAAGACATGAAATACAACCAAAATAAAAGACAAATAAAAAGCACCTTCTCTCGCCTCATCCTCAGAGCCACTAAGACCTTTCTTTACATCCTCTATATTAAAGTCAAAAGCCTGAAGGTGTGAGGAGTCTTCTGATTGTTTAGGCTTCTTGTTCTGTTTTCTTCCTGATGATGCCATTTTGCTAAAATAAACAAGTGGATAACTGTCAGCTAGATAAAATGAACTAAACAGCTTCATGTGAGGTGAACTTGACATGATCGGCATGAGATTTAGTCAGCAATACCCAAAAATCATTACACAATCAAAAGCACAAAATTATTTTAACCTTCTTTTAAGTCTGGATTTAACTTTTGATTCATCTGTGCCTTAAGAGAGATGCAGCAGCGCTTTATACCTTTAATCTCCCCATCTCTCTCTCTCTTTTAGCTCTTCATCTATAAACACTGCTCAAACAGTTCAGTTTCCAAAGCTTTAACTCTCATGCTAAAACCACCGTCAACGGCATAGTGTTTGTCAGCTTGTAGATAGCTAACTAACCAAGCAGAGTCTCTGACCTAACTTAACACATCTGCACTGTATACTGTACTGTATACCGTTTGCTGTCTTCACTACTTCCACATTGTATTTCTAATTAAAATTATATTGAATGTCGCTGGAAATTGCTATGTGAGAAAAGTTCTTGCTCTTTTGTTTTTTTAGGAGCTAACCTGACCTTTATCCCTTATGTTGTTAAGATTTTCCCTTTCTTACAAACACCACTTTAACCTCACGAGCAATGTGGCCCTGTGACATCAGTGTGGTAGACAAGTGCAAACTTTTCACGGGAATAACGAAAATACAGCACCAACCAACAAACTGGTTTGTTGGTTCAGCCAACAAACTGATTCCCTTTCCAATTTATTGTTTGGTGCTGTATTTTTGTTATTTCCGTGGCACAAGGTGGGGGACGCCCTGGACGGGTGCCAACACATCACAGGGCACCATCGCACACATGCTAACACACCCATTCACACACTGGAGAATTTGGAAAGGCCAATTAGCCTACAACACATGACTTTGGTACTTGGGGGAGGAAACCAGAGTGCATGGAGGAAACCCCTGAAGCAAGGGGAGAACCCAGGACAGAGGCAGGAGTGGAAGTCCCAACACCAGAGGTGTGAAGCACTAAGCCATATTGTCCCCCATCAGAAATATTCTAGTAAGTAATATTCTATTACTTCAGTTACATGTTTTGATGCAGTTTATTTGATCTACCAAGAAACCATTTTAAAGTTGGTCCAGTCCCTAAGCTAATGTTTGATAACCACAGATAGTTACATTAACATTTTCCTAACACTTAGCTTTTACTTCAGAGACATCAGCAACACTTACACAGAGGACACTAGGTATAAGTTATATAGCCATTTCCGTGGACAATATGGAAATACTGTTTCAGATAGGCTGTGACGGTTGTTTGGTCTATGTAAAATCTACATAGAAACCAAAATGCATTTGATTGATAAAATTAACTAATACTTTTAAGAAAAAGTGAAAAAGGTCCCTTGTGTGATCAGTGTGGGGCTTCAGTATTCTGTAAACACTATCGTCTCTGTGTAGCCTGTACAACGTTTAATAATTTTTTTATGTCAAATAAATACGCCACCACACACCAGTTTCAATTAAGCACATGGGAGGAAAATATTATTTTTACTGATTTATTAATGCGAAGTATTTGAAACATTGCCCTCTTACGGTGTTAGTAGCTAGGAAGCTAAGTTCCAACTAAATGGCGCGCGTTATAATACTATTTTGTGCATTATACGAGTTATGGTGCTGGCAACTAGTTAAATACCCGCCAAACAATTTAAACTAATAATAAAGATTATTTCAGCTACATATTTTACACAACACTTAGAGCAGATGAATTTACCTCAGGCCGATCTGTGGAAAAGTGAGCGTTAGCGCCTGCGCCAGTCAACCTTCTTGTTGCCAGGTCCTCTGTAATCTATATTAACCTGAGTGAATCAGGTTCCTAAAATGAGCTGTGTGTGTTACGTGAGCGCGTGTTCCTATGTATGTACCCATTCGCTTTCCTATTTATTTATTTTTTTTATAACAATTTAATACATTGGTAAAAAAAAAAAAAAATTTAAAAAAATGAAGTAATAATGTACGTTTTAATTTTACTTAGAGTTCTTTGTATACAGACCTGGCAATCCAGCGTAAAGGATTAGTGTTCCCGCCATAGCACGAAATGGCTCGCGCGCTCTGCAGCAGCTTCTTTGCTGCAAATTTGACTAGTCCACGATAGGAGTCGGGTTTGTGAGCCCAACTTTTTTCACAAGTGAAAGTGTGAAAACCTAAAGGCAACCTTTAATCATAGAAAGATTCCCGGAACGTTATTTTGTGTTTATAAAAATAAAACCCATTTGGCGAAATTCCTGTTAGAATTCTGATACGAGAATACCTGGATGAATGTTAAATCCGTGTTCCTGGAAGGTTACTTAGTAATTACAAACACTGCACTTAATAGCAAACTTTGGTTAACAGTCCTTTTCATATAACAACAGGATAATGTGTCTGAAGTTTCATGACGTTTCAGAATAGAATATATGGCCAAAAGTATGAAGTCAACTGACCATTAACCCTATATATGGGCATTCACCAAAGGGTTACCACAAAGTTGTATAGACGTTTCCATAGTTGGTGTGGAAAAACCTCTATGCCACTTGACATCAGTACTCAACTCCCTAAGGCTCCTGTAGCTGAATGGACAAAAATCCCTACAACCATGCTGCAAAATCTAGTGGAAAGACCCTAACAAAATGGAGGTTATAATAGCGGGGAACATATTGTAGAGCATTTATGAAATGGTTCCCAAAAATAACTAAAAAACGCTAACATTAGGTAAACATTTCAGCTTGAAAATGTATCTTCAATATATGGATTTCTCAACACTGACATCAGAAAATGTCATTAAACAAGTTTTTTTCCCCCTCTCCTCAAGTTAGCAATAAATCACTTTCTGTCCTAAGGAATTAAAAACTATATTTGTGTGGTCAGACCATAGGTTTTTCTTCATGTTTGTCAGATACATGATACAGTAATACATTTAAATTAGCTAAATGTACACATTTTTATAAACACAGCAGATGGTAGCCTGCTCGGCAGAAATTTATTTTACAAATGTTGAAATGAAAAGGTTGTTTTTTTCCCCTCTAAAGCGGTGTGAAACTGTAATTATGTCACCACCACCATCATCACCACCATTAGCCCTTGCTATGATTTACATTTCCTTCAGATTATAGTTAGGTGTTTGGCTTAGTTTGCTCTTCACATAACCCAAAGTTATGTGAAGTGCCAGAGTTCCCCTTAATATTGACTACTGGTTACACAAGCCTGGTCAAACAAGCCTTGATAACAGAAACTCCCAATTGCATTATGAAGTCAAGTTTATTTTCAAGACTGTATAAAATTATTTTATTTTTTTTTAAAAATTACAACATTTATAAAAATAAAATAAAATAAAATAAAAAAAGGAGACATGACAGGGTATATCAGACAAACATGTGGTGGATAAATAGTTTTTCCCAGATTAAATGTCAAAGTTCTCCTCACATACAAAATGTCCATTTTCTTCATAATCCTCTCGGGTTACCATCATCTCCTCGATGTCTGGGTTTTCTGCCAAGAGCTTTCCTCCTTCCCAAGGATAGCAGATTGGACTGGAAAGAGAAGACAATTTTCAAGCTAAAGACAATGAAAATTTCAACACTGATCAAAGTACATTCCTCTGTAATGTACACTTACTTTTGTGGCTGTATTACAGAAACATCAAATTCACTAGGGGCGAGTGCACGGACATCTTTATACACACGATCCCTGAAGCCAGGAAACAAGGTGTTGCCACCTGTCAGGACGATGTTCTTGAAGAAGTGAGGTTGCATTTCTGAAACAAAGAAAAAATAAAATATTAGGGGGGTCTGCAGAATATGCAGCTCATTTTTATACTGTATTGCATAATATTCTCTAAACCATGTTGTTCTTGTGGACAGGAATGAGCCTAGAATCCCTTGGTGTCTATGTTTACAGGGGTTTTCCTACCTCAACACAAAGGCCTATTTACACTCAACATATTTTTTTTTTCCCCATGATACAAAAAGCAACATTAAATTTTCAAATGAACACATGCATCTCTATACATGCTGTACTGGGAGGAATGTGCATTTTTCTAATGTGAAAATAAAATGTACGTTTAAACAACCAAACAAGCAGCAGCTCAAGGTTTACCAGCTCTTGGTAAATCGGTCTGTTTGTGTAGAGACAGTACACTCACTCACTCACAGTCATTAAGAAGTAAATGTGAACCAGATAAAGAAATTCTTCACTTGTTTATTTTGTCAGTCATTGCCACTTCTGCATTTTGGTTTTCTTTTCTTTTGTTTTGTTTTTTTTACAAGGATTGTGATGTTAAATTTTTTTAAGCATATTTGTTACATTGTATTTCAGGCTCCCTTTCTGACTCTGAGTTCTGTGAATTATTCAGGGCTCCTTTCTATTCGTGATACCCAAAAATAAGCAGGCTAAATAGACAACACTTTTATCTGAGAAGTTAGCAGATGATCAAGAGTAGACAAATGTCTTGTGTTTGGATGGGAAGACATATGATAACCTCAGTGACGCCTGAAAGTAATGGCTGGTGGCTTTTTTACAAAATAATAGGCACAGGTAAACATGAACTTACTGGAACATCTATTAATATCAAAACATGACTAGCATGTGTTAAACTCTTAGTAATTTTATAACCCAATATCACACTATGGTGGTGGGTGTTGGTAGTCTACCCTACCTTCTGGCATTTTGTTGATGGAGTTGACTATTGCTTCTGGTATGCCCATTTCTTGGATGCCGATATCTGACGGGTGGAAAAGCATCTCTGGAACAACAAATCTCTCATTTGTGAGCCGCAGTATCTGCTCTCCAGTTTTATACTTCCCTGTGAAATTCATCTCCTCTCGAGGCTAGAACACAAAAGAAAAAGAGCAACCAATAATATTGCTTTCAAAGATTAAAAGGGTAGAAATCAGAGTATAGTACATTACAGGACAAGTTAAATATCTCTTCTGATTAACATACAATACAAAAACATCCAGTAAACAGAAGTCTATGGAAAGAAGGAAAAGCACATATATTGAATATAATTTCACACCTTACAGAAGCCCTTTTTGATGGAACTATAGTCGGGTAGTACATAGTCTCTCATTACCAGATTTTCCTCTCCTTTCAACCTGAAGAAAATAAAAGGCAATGCTTGAAGGTACAATGATCTGTAGTCTTGCATATTAGAAAAACAACAACAACAACAACAACAACACTCAAGCTTACTGAGCAATCTGCATGTCTTTGTAAAACTCCTGTGAGACATAGCACACATCCTCCTTTACTTGATTGATCACGTAAGTCTCATCCATCACATGTAGCTGCCTTTAAAAGAAATACAACACGCCACTTACGTTACTGAATAGGT